>NW_027639531.1:0-124678 GCF_949606895.1 Notothenia rossii | reverse complement strand
CAACAGCAGCACCTACTACTGTTGCAACAACAGCAGCAGCACCTACAACTACTGCTGCACCTACGACAGCAGCACATACTACTGTTGCAACAACAACAGCAGCACCTACTACTGTTGAAACAACAACAGCAGCACCTACAACTACTGCTGCACCTACGACAGAAGCACCTACTTCTGTTGTAACAACAACTGCAGCACCTACAACTACTGCTTCACCTCCGACAACAGCACCTACTACTGTTGTAACAACAACAGCAGCACCTACTACTGTTGCAACCATAACAGCAGCACCTACTACTGTTGCAACAACAACAGCAGCACCTACAACTACTGCTACACCTACGACAGCAGCACCTACTACTGTTGTAACAACAACAGCAGCACCTACTACTATTTCAACTACAACAGCAGCACCTACAACTACTGCTGCTCCGACAACGTTGCCACCTACAACCACTGCTGCCTCTACAACAGCAGCACCTACTACTGTTGCAACAACAACAGCAGCACCTACAACTACTGCTGCACCTACGACAGCAGCACCTACTACTGTTGCAACAACAACAGCAGCACCTACAACTACTGCTGCACCTACGACAACAGCACCTACTACTGTTGCAGCAACAACAGCAGCACCTACAACTACTGCTTCAACTACGACAGCAGCACCTACTATTGTTGCAACAACAACTGCAGCCCCTACTACTGTTGCAACAACAACAGCAGCACCTACAACTACTGCTTCACCTACGACAGCAGCACCTACTACTGTGGCAACAACAACAGCAGCACCTACAACTACTGCTGCACCTACGACAACAGCACCTACTACTGTTGCAACAACAACAGCAGCACCTACAACTACTGCTTCACCTACGACAGCAGCACTTACTACTGTTGCAACAACAACAGCAGCACCTACAACTACTGCTGCATCTACGACAACAGCACCTACTACTGTTGCAACAACAACATTGCCACCTACAACTACTGCTTCACCTACAACTGCAGCTCCTACTACTGTTGCAACAACAACAGCAGCACCTACAACTACTGCTGCAACAACAACAGCAGCACCTACAACTACTGCTTCACCTACGACAGCAGCACTTACTACTGTTGCAACAACAACAGCAGCACCTACAACTACTGCTGCACCTATGACAACAGCACCTACTACTGTTGCAACAACAACAGTGCCACCTACAACTACTGCTTCACCTACGACAACAGCACCTACTACTGTTGCAACAACAACAGTGCCACCTACAACTACTGCTGCACCTACGACAGCAGCACCTACTACTGTTGCAACAACAACAGCAGCACCTACTACTGTTGCAACAACAACAGCAGCACCTACAACTACTGCTGCACCTACGACAGCAGCACCTACTACTGTTTTAACAACAACTGCAGCACCTACAACTACTGCTTCACCTACGACAGCAGCACCTACTACTGTTGCAACAACAACAGCAGCACCTACTACTGTTGCAACAACAACAGCAGCACCTACAACTACTGCTGCACCTACGACAGCAGCACCTACTACTGTTGTAACAACAACTGCAGCACCTACAACTACTGCTTCACCTACGACAGCATCACCTACTACTGTTGTAACAACAACAGCAGCACCTACTACTGTTGCAACCATAACAGCAGCACCTACTACTGTTGCAACAACAACAGCAGCACCTACAACTACTGCTGCACCTACGACAGCAGCACCTACTACTGTTTTAACAACAACTGCAGCACCTACAACTACTGCTTCACCTACGACAGCAGCACCTACTACTGTTGTAACAACAACAGCAGCACCTACTACTGTTGCAACAACAACAGCAGCACCTACTACTGTTGCAACAACAGCAGCAGCACCTACAACTACTGCTGCACCTACGACAGCAGCACATACTACTGTTGCAACAACAACAGCAGCACCTACTACTGTTGAAACAACAACAGCAGCACCTACAACTACTGCTGCACCTACGACAGAAGCACCTACTTCTGTTGTAACAACAACTGCAGCACCTACAACTACTGCTTCACCTACGACAGCAGCACCTACTACTGTTGTAACAACAACAGCAGCACCTACTACTGTTGCAACCATAACAGCAGCACCTACTACTGTTGCAACAACAACAGCAGCACCTACAACTACTGCTACACCTACGACAGCAGCACCTACTACTGTTGTAACAACAACAGCAGCACCTAGTACTGTTTCAACTACAACAGCAGCACCTACAACTACTGCTGCTCCGACAACGTTGCCACCTACAACCACTGCTGCCTCTACAACAGCAGCACCTACTACTGTTGCAACAACAACAGCAGCACCTACAACTACTGCTGCACCTACGACAGCAGCACCTACTACTGTTGCAACAACAACAGCAGCACCTACAACTACTGCTGCACCTACGACAACAGCACCTACTACTGTTGCAGCAACAACAGCAGCACCTACAACTACTGCTGCACTTACGACAACAGCACCTACTATTGTTGCAACAACAACAGCAGCACCTACAACTACTGCTTCAACTACAACAGCAGCACCTACTATTGTTGCAACAACAACTGCAGCCCCTACTACTGTTGCAACAACAACAGCAGCACCTACAACTACTGCTTCACCTACGACAGCAGCACCTACTACTGTGGCAACAACAACAGCAGCACCTACAACTACTGCTTCAACTACGACAGCAGCACCTACTATTGTTGCAACAACAACTGCAGCCCCTACTACTGTTGCAACAACAACAGCAGCACCTACAACTACTGCTTCACCTACGACAGCAGCACCTACTACTGTGGCAACAACAACAGCAGCACCTACAACTACTGCTGCACCTACGACAACAGCACCTACTACTGTTGCAACAACAACAGCAGCACCTACAACTACTGCTTCACCTACGACAGCAGCACTTACTACTGTTGCAACAACAACAGCAGCACCTACAACTACTGCTGCATCTACGACAACAGCACCTACTACTGTTGCAACAACAACATTGCCACCTACAACTACTGCTTCACCTACAACTGCAGCTCCTACTACTGTTGCAACAACAACAGCAGCACCTACAACTACTGCTGCAACAACAACAGCAGCACCTACTACTGTTGCAACAACAACAGTGCCACCTACAACTACTGCTTCACCTACGACAGCAGCACTTACTACTGTTGCAACAACAACAGCAGCACCTACAACTACTGCTGCACCTACGACAACAGCACCTACTACTGTTGCAACAACAACAGTGCCACCTACAACTACTGCTTCACCTACGACAACAGCACCTACTACTGTTGCAACAACAACAGTGCCACCTACAACTACTGCTGCACCTATGACAACAGCACCTACTACTGTTGCAACAACAACAGTGCCACCTACAACTACTGCTTCACCTACGACAACAGCACCTACTACTGTTGCAACAACAACAGTGCCACCTACAACTACTGCTGCACCTACGACAGCAGCACCTACTACTGTTGCAACAACAACAGCAGCACCTACTACTGTTGCAACAACAACAGCAGCACCTACAACTACTGCTGCACCTACGACAGCAGCACCTACTACTGTTTTAACAACAACTGCAGCACCTACAACTACTGCTTCACCTACGACAGCAGCACCTACTACTGTTGCAACAACAACAGCAGCACCTACTACTGTTGCAACAACAACAGCAGCACCTACAACTACTGCTGCACCTACGACAGCAGCACCTACTACTGTTGTAACAACAACTGCAGCACCTACAACTACTGCTTCACCTACGACAGCATCACCTACTACTGTTGTAACAACAACAGCAGCACCTACTACTGTTGCAACCATAACAGCAGCACCTACTACTGTTGCAACAACAACAGCAGCACCTACAACTACTGCTGCACCTACGACAGCAGCACCTACTACTGTTTTAACAACAACTGCAGCACCTACAACTACTGCTTCACCTACGACAGCAGCACCTACTACTGTTGTAACAACAACAGCAGCACCTACTACTGTTGCAACAACAACAGCAGCACCTACTACTGTTGCAACAACAGCAGCAGCACCTACAACTACTGCTGCACCTACGACAGCAGCACATACTACTGTTGCAACAACAACAGCAGCACATACTACTGTTGAAACAACAACAGCAGCACCTACAACTACTGCTGCACCTACGACAGAAGCACCTACTTCTGTTGTAACAACAACTGCAGCACCTACAACTACTGCTTCACCTACGACAGCAGCACCTACTACTGTTGTAACAACAACAGCAGCACCTACTACTGTTGCAACCATAACAGCAGCACCTACTACTGTTGCAACAACAACAGCAGCACCTACAACTACTGCTACACCTACGACAGCAGCACCTACTACTGTTGTAACAACAACAGCAGCACCTACTACTGTTTCAACTACAACAGCAGCACCTACAACTACTGCTGCTCCGACAACGTTGCCACCTACAACCACTGCTGCCTCTACAACAGCAGCACCTACTACTGTTGCAACAACAACAGCAGCACCTACAACTACTGCTGCACCTACGACAGCAGCACCTACTACTGTTGCAACAACAACAGCAGCACCTACAACTACTGCTGCACCTACGACAACAGCACCTACTACTGTTGCAGCAACAACAGCAGCACCTACAACTACTGCTGCACTTACGACAACAGCACCTACTATTGTTGCAACAACAACAGCAGCACCTACAACTACTGCTTCAACTACAACAGCAGCACCTACTATTGTTGCAACAACAACTGCAGCCCCTACTACTGTTGCAACAACAACAGCAGCACCTACAACTACTGCTTCACCTACGACAGCAGCACCTACTACTGTGGCAACAACAACAGCAGCACCTACAACTACTGCTTCAACTACGACAGCAGCACCTACTATTGTTGCAACAACAACTGCAGCCCCTACTACTGTTGCAACAACAACAGCAGCACCTACAACTACTGCTTCACCTACGACAGCAGCACCTACTACTGTGGCAACAACAACAGCAGCACCTACAACTACTGCTGCACCTACGACAACAGCACCTACTACTGTTGCAACAACAACAGCAGCACCTACAACTACTGCTTCACCTACGACAGCAGCACTTACTACTGTTGCAACAACAACAGCAGCACCTACAACTACTGCTGCATCTACGACAACAGCACCTACTACTGTTGCAACAACAACATTGCCACCTACAACTACTGCTTCACCTACAACTGCAGCTCCTACTACTGTTGCAACAACAACAGCAGCACCTACAACTACTGCTGCAACAACAACAGCAGCACCTACAACTACTGCTTCACCTACGACAGCAGCACTTACTACTGTTGCAACAACAACAGCAGCACCTACAACTACTGCTGCACCTACGACAACAGCACCTACTACTGTTGCAACAACAACAGTGCCACCTACAACTACTGCTTCACCTACGACAACAGCACCTACTACTGTTGCAACAACAACAGTGCCACCTACAACTACTGCTGCACCTACGACAGCAGCACCTACTACTGTTGCAACAACAACAGCAGCACCTACTACTGTTGCAACAACAACAGCAGCACCTACAACTACTGCTTCACCTACGACAGCAGCACCTACTACTGTTTTAACAACAACTGCAGCACCTACAACTACTGCTTCACCTACGACAGCAGCACCTACTACTGTTGCAACAACAACAGCAGCACCTACTACTGTTGCAACAACAACAGCAGCACCTACAACTACTGCTGCACCTACGACAGCAGCACCTACTACTGTTGTAACAACAACTGCAGCACCTACAACTACTGCTTCACCTACGACAGCATCACCTACTACTGTTGTAACAACAACAGCAGCACCTACTACTGTTGCAACCATAACAGCAGCACCTACTACTGTTGCAACAACAACAGCAGCACCTACAACTACTGCTGCACCTACGACAGCAGTACCTACTACTGTTGTAACAACAACAGCAGCACCTACTACTGTTGCAACAACAACAGCAGCACCTACAACTACTCCTGCTCCGACAACGGTGCCACCTACAACCACTGCTGCCTCTACGACAGCAGCACCTACTACTGTTGCAACAACAACAGCAACACCTACAACTACTGCTGCACCTACGACAGCAGCACCTACTACTGTTGCAACAACAACAGCAGCACCTACAACTACTGCTGCACCTACGACAACAGCACCTACTACTGTTGCAACAACAACAGCAGCACCTACAACTACTGCTGCACTTACGACAACAGCACCTACTACTGTTGCAACAACAACAGCAGCACCTACAACTACTGCTTCACCTACGACAGCAGCACCTACTACTGTTGCAACAACAACTGCAGCCCCTACTACTGTTGCAACAACAACAGCAGCACCTACAACTACTGCTTCACCTACGACAGCAGCACCTACTACTGTTGCAACAACAACAGCAGCACCTACAACTACTGCTGCACCTACGACAACAGCACCTACTACTGTTGCAACAACAACAGCAGCACCTACAACTACTGCTTCACCTACGACAGCAGCACTTACTACTGTTGCAACAACAACAGCAGCACCTACAACTACTGCTATACCTACGACAACAGAACCTACTACTGTTGCAACAACAACAGCAGCACCTACAACTACTGCTTCACCTACAACTGCAGCCCCTACTACTGTTGCAACAACAACAGCAGCACCTACAACTACTGCTTCACCTACGACAGCAGCACCTACTACTGTTGCAACAACAACAGCAGCACCTACAACTACTGCTGCACCTACGACAACAGCACCTACTACTGTTGCAACAACAACAGTAACACCTACAACTATTGCTGCACCTACGACAGCAGCACCTACTACTGTTGCAACAACAACAGCAGCACCTACAACTACTGCTGCACCTACGACAGCAGCACCTACTACTGTTTTAACAACAACTGCAGCACCTACAACTACTGCTTCACCTACGACAGCAGCACCTACTACTGTTGTAACAACAACAGCAGCACCTACTACTGTTGCAACAACAACAGCAGCACCTACAACTACTGCTGCACCTACGACAGAAGCACCTACTTCTGTTGTAACAACAACAGCAGCACCTACAACTACTGCTGCACCTACGACAGAAGCACCTACTTCTGTTGTAACAACAACAGCAGCACCTACTACTGTTGCAACTACAACAGCAGCACCTACAACTACTGCTGCTCCGACAACGTTGCCACCTACAACCACTGCTGTAACAACAACAGCAGCACCTACTACTGTTGCAACAACAACTGCAGCCCCTACTACTGTTGCAACAACAACAGCAGCACCTACAACTACTGCTTCACCTACGACAGCAGCACCTACTACTGTTGCAGCAACAACAACAGCAGAACCTACAACTACTGCTATACCTACGACAACAGCACCTACTACTGTTGCAACAACAACAGTGCCACCTAAAACTACTGCTTCACCTACAACTGCAGCCCCTACTACTGTTGCAACAACAACAGTGCCACCTACAACTACTGCTGAACCTACGACAGCAGCACCTACTACTGTTGCAACAACAACAGCAGCACCTACTAATGTTGCAACAACAACAGTGCCACCTACAACTACTGCTTCACCTACAACTGCAGCCCCTACTACTGTTGCAACAACAACAGTGCCACCTACAACTACTGCCGAACCTACGACAGCAGCACTTACTACTGTTGCAACAACAACAGCAGCACCTACAACTACTGCTGCATCTACGACAACAGCACCTACTACTGTTGCAACAACAACATTGCCACCTACAACTACTGCTTCACCTACAACTGCAGCTCCTACTACTGTTGCAACAACAACAGCAGCACCTACAACTACTGCTGCAACAACAACAGCAGCACCTACAACTACTGCTTCACCTACGACAGCAGCACTTACTACTGTTGCAACAACAACAGCAGCACCTACAACTACTGCTGCACCTACGACAACAGCACCTACTACTGTTGCAACAACAACAGTGCCACCTACAACTACTGCTTCACCTACGACAACAGCACCTACTACTGTTGCAACAACAACAGTGCCACCTACAACTACTGCTGCACCTACGACAGCAGCACCTACTACTGTTGCAACAACAACAGCAGCACCTACTACTGTTGCAACAACAACAGCAGCACCTACAACTACTGCTGCACCTACGACAGCAGCACCTACTACTGTTTTAACAACAACTGCAGCACCTACAACTACTGCTTCACCTACGACAGCAGCACCTACTACTGTTGCAACAACAACAGCAGCACCTACTACTGTTGCAACAACAACAGCAGCACCTACAACTACTGCTGCACCTACGACAGCAGCACCTACTACTGTTGTAACAACAACTGCAGCCCCTACAACTACTGCTTCACCTACGACAGCATCACCTACTACTGTTGTAACAACAACAGCAGCACCTACTACTGTTGCAACCATAACAGCAGCACCTACTACTTTTGCAACAACAACAGCAGCACCTACAACTACTGCTGCACCTACGACAGCAGTACCTACTACTGTTGTAACAACAACAGCAGCACCTACTACTGTTGCAACAACAACAGCAGCACCTACAACTACTGCTGCTCCGACAACGGTGCCACCTACAACCACTGCTGCCTCTACGACAGCAGCACCTACTACTGTTGCAACAACAACAGCAGCACCTACAACTACTGCTGCACTTACGACAACAGCACCTACTACTGTTGCAACAACAACAGCAGCACCTACAATTACTGCTTCACCTACGACAGCAGCACCTACTACTGTTGCAACAACAACTGCAGCCCCTACTACTGTTGCAACAACAACAGCAGCACCTACAACTACTGCTTCACCTACGACAGCAGCACCTACTACTGTGGCAACAACAACAGCAGCACCTACAACTACTGCTTCACCTACGACAGCAGCACTTACTACTGTTGCAACAACAACAGCAGCACCTACAACTACTGCTGCACCTACGGCAACATCACCTACTACTGTTGCAACAACAACAGTGCCACCTACAACTACTGCTTCACCTACAACTATAGCTCCTACTACTGTTGCAACAACAACAGCAGCACCTACAACTACTGTTGCAACAACAACAGCAGCACCTACAACTACTGCTGCACCTACGACAACAGCACCTACTACTGTTGCAACAACAACAGTGCCACCTACAACTACTGCTTCACCTACGACAACAGCACCTACTACTGTTGCAACAACAACAGTGCCACCTACAACTACTGCTGCACCTACGACAGCAGCACCTACTACTGTTGCAACAAAAACAGCAGCACCTACTACTGTTGCAACAACAACAGCAGCACCTACAACTACTGCTGCACCTACGACAGCAGCACCTACTACTGTTTTAACAACAACTGCAGCACCTACAACTACTGCTTCACCTACGACAGCAGCACCTACTACTGTTGCAACAACAACAGCAGCACCTACTACTGTTGCAACAACAACAGCAGCACCTACAACTACTGCTGCACCTACGACAGCAGCACCTACTACTGTTGTAACAACAACTGCAGCACCTACAACTACTGCTTCAACTACGACAGCATCACCTACTACTGTTGTAACAACAACAGCAGCACCTACTACTGTTGCAACCATAACAGCAGCACCTACTACTGTTGCAACAACAACAGCAGCACCTACTACTGTTGCAACTACAACAGCAGCACCTACAACTACTGCTGCTCCGACAACGTTGCCACCTACAACCACTGCTGCCTCTACAACAGCAGCACCTACTACTGTTGCAACAACAACAGCAGCACCTACAACTACTGCTGCACCTACGACAGCAGCACCTACTACTGTTGTAACAACAACAGCAGCACCTACTACTGTTGCAACTACAACAGCAGCACCTACAACTACTGCTGCTCCGACAACGTTGCCACCTACAACCACTGCTGCCTCTACAACAGCAGCACCTACTACTGTTGCAACAACAACAGCAGCACCTACAACTACTGCTGCACCTACGACAGCAGCACCTACTACTGTTGCAACAACAACAGCAGCACCTACAACTACTGCTGCACCTACGACAACAGCACCTACTACTGTTGCAGCAACAACAGCAGCACCTACAACTACTGCTGCACTTACGACAACAGCACCTACTACTGTTGCAACAACAACAGCAGCACCTACAACTACTGCTTCAACTACGACAGCAGCACCTACTATTGTTGCAACAACAACTGCAGCCCCTACTACTGTTGCAACAACAACAGCAGCACCTACAACTACTGCTTCACCTACGACAGCAGCACCTACTACTGTGGCAACAACAACAGCAGCACCTACAACTACTGCTGCACCTACGACAACAGCACCTACTACTGTTGCAACAACAACAGCAGCACCTACAACTACTGCTTCACCTACGACAGCAGCACTTACTACTGTTGCAACAACAACAGCAGCACCTACAACTACTGCTGCACCTACGACAACAGCACCTACTACTGTTGCAACAACAACAGTGCCACCTACAACTACTGCTTCACCTACGACAACAGCACCTACTACTGTTGCAACAATAACAGTGCCACCTACAACTACTGCTGCACCTACGACAGCAGCACATACTACTGTTGCAACAACAACAGCAGCACCTACTACTGTTGCAACAACAACAGCAGCACCTACAACTACTGCTGCACCTACGACAGCAGCACCTACTAATGTTTTAACAACAACTGCAGCACCTACAACTACTGCTTCACCTACGACAGCAGCACCTACTACTGTTGCAACAACAACAGCAGCACCTACTACTGTTGCAACAACAACAGCAGCACCTACAACTACTGCTGCACCTACGACAGCAGCACCTACTACTGTTGTAACAACAACTGCAGCACCTACAACTACTGCTTCAACTACGACAGCATCACCTACTACTGTTGTAACAACAACAGCAGCACCTACTACTGTTGCAACCATAACAGCAGCACCTACTACTGTTGCAACAACAACAGCAGCACCTACAACTACTGCTACACCTACGACAGCAGCACCTACTACTGTTGTAACAACAACAGCAGCACCTACTACTGTTGCAACTACAACAGCAGCACCTACAACTACTGCTGCTCCGACAACGTTGCCACCTACAACCACTGCTGCCTCTACAACAGCAGCACCTACTACTGTTGCAACAACAACAGCAGCACCTACAACTACTGCTGCACCTACGACAGCAGCACCTACTACTGTTGCAACAACAACAGCAGCACCTACAACTACTGCTGCACCTACGACAACAGCACCTACTACTGTTGCAGCAACAACAGCAGCACCTACAACTACTGCTGCACTTACGACAACAGCACCTACTACTGTTGCAACAACAACAGCAGCACCTACAACTACTGCTTCAACTACGACAGCAGCACCTACTATTGTTGCAACAACAACTGCAGCCCCTACTACTGTTGCAACAACAACAGCAGCACCTACAACTACTGCTTCACCTACGACAGCAGCACCTTCTACTGTGGCAACAACAACAGCAGCACCTACAACTACTGCTGCACCTACGACAACAGCACCTACTACTGTTGCAACAACAACAGCAGCACCTACAACTACTGCTTCACCTACGACAGCAGCACTTACTACTGTTGCAACAACAACAGCAGCACCTACAACTACTGCTGCATCTACGACAACAGCACCTACTACTGTTGCAACAACAACATTGCCACCTACAACTACTGCTTCACCTACAACTGCAGCTCCTACTACTGTTGCAACAACAACAGCAGCACCTACAACTACTGCTGCAACAACAACAGCAGTACCTACAACTACTGCTTCACCTACGACAGCAGCACTTACTACTGTTGCAACAACAACAGCAGCACCTACAACTACTGCTGCACCTACGACAACAGCACCTACTACTGTTGCAACAACAACAGTGCCACCTACAACTACTGCTGCACCTACGACAGCAGCACCTACTACTGTTGCAACAACAACAGCAGCACCTACTACTGTTGCAACAACAACAGCAGCACCTACAACTACTGCTGCACCTACAACAGCAGCACCTACTACTGTTTTAACAACAACTGCAGCACCTACAACTACTGCTTCACCTACGACAGCAGCACCTACTACTGTTGCAACAACAACAGCAGCACCTACTACTGTTGCAACAACAACAGCAGCACCTACAACTACTGCTGCACCTACGACAGCAGCACCTACTACTGTTGTAACAACAACTGCAGCACCTACAACTACTGCTTCACCTACGACAGCATCACCTACTACTGTTGTAACAACAACAGCAGCACCTACTACTGTTGCAACCATAACAGCAGCACCTACTACTGTTGCAACAACAACAGCAGCACCTACAACTACTGCTACACCTACGACAGCAGCACCTACTACTGTTGTAACAACAACAGCAGCACCTACTACTGTTGCAACTACAACAGCAGCACCTACAACTACTGCTGCTCCGACAACGTTGCCACCTACAACCACTGCTGCCTCTACAACAGCAGCACCTACTACTGTTGCAACAACAACAGCAGCACCTACAACTACTGCTGCACCTACGACAGCAGCACCTACTACTGTTGCAACAACAACAGCAGCACCTACAACTACTGCTGCACCTACGACAACAGCACCTACTACTGTTGCAACAACAACAGCAGCACCTACAACTACTGCTGCACTTACGACAACAGCACCTACTACCTTTGCAACAACAAAAGCAGCACCTACAACTACTGCTTCACCTACGACAGCAGCACCTACTACTGTTGCAACAACAACTGCAGCCCCTACTACTGTTGCAACAACAACAGCAGCACCTACAACTACTGCTTCACCTACGACAGCAGCACCTACTACTGTTGCAACAACAACAGCAGCACCTACAACTACTGCTGCACCTACGACAACAGCACCTACTACTGTTGCAACAACAACAGCAGCACCTACAACTACTGCTTCACCTACGACAGCAGCACTTACTACTGTTGCAACAACAACAGCAGCACCTACAACTACTGCTGCACCTACGACAACAGCACCTACTACTGTTGCAACAACAACAGTGCCACCTACAACTACTGCTTCACCTACAACTGCAGCTCCTACTACTGTTGCAACAACAACAGCAGCACCTACAACTACTGCTGCAACAACAACAGCAGCACCTACAACTACTGCTTCACCTACGACAGCAGCACTTACTACTGTTGCAACAACAACAGCAGCACCTACAACTACTGCTGCACCTACGACAACAGCACCTACTACTGTTGCAACAACAACAGCAGCACCTACAACTACTGCTGCACCTACGACAACAGCACCTACTACTGTTGCAACAACAACAGTGCCACCTACAACTACTGCTTCACCTACGACAACAGCACCTACTACTGTTGCAACAACAACAGTGCCACCTACAACTACTGCTGCACCTACGACAGCAGCACCTACTACTGTTGCAACAACAACAGCAGCACCTACAACTACTGCTGCACCTACGACAGCAGCACCTACTACTGTTTTAACAACAACTGCAGCACCTACAACTACTGCTTCACCTACGACAGCAGCACCTACTACTGTTGCAACAACAACAGCAGCACCTACTACTGTTGCAACAACAACAGCAGCACCTACAACTACTGCTGCACCTACGACAGCAGCACCTACTACTGTTGTAACAACAACTGCAGCACCTACAACTACTGCTACACCTACGACAGCAGCACCTACTACTGTTGTAACAACAACAGCAGCACCTACTACTGTTGCAACTACAACAGCAGCACCTACAACTACTGCTGCTCCGACAACGTTGCCACCTACAACCACTGCTGCCTCTACAACAGCAGCACCTACTACTGTTGCAACAACAACAGCAGCACCTACAACTACTGCTGCACCTACGACAGCAGCACCTACTACTGTTGCAACAACAACAACAGCAGCACCTACAACTACTGCTGCACCTACGACAACAGCACCTACTACTGTTGCAACAACAACAGCAGCACCTACAACTACTGCTGCACTTACGACAACAGCACCTACTACCTTTGCAACAACAACAGCAGCACCTACAACTACTGCTTCACCTACGACAGCAGCACCTACTACTGTTGCAACAACAACTGCAGCCCCTACTACTGTTGCAACAACAACAGCAGCACCTACAACTACTGCTTCACCTACGACAGCAGCACCTACTACTGTTGCAACAACAACAGCAGCACCTACAACTACTGCTGCACCTACGACAACAGCACCTACTACTGTTGCAACAACAACAGCAGCACCTACAACTACTGCTTCACCTACGACAGCAGCACTTACTACTGTTGCAACAACAACAGCAGCACCTACAACTACTGCTGCACCTACGACAACAGCACCTACTACTGTTGCAACAACAACAGTGCCACCTACAACTACTGCTTCACCTACAACTGCAGCTCCTACTACTGTTGCAACAACAACAGCAGCACCTACAACTACTGCT
Organism: Notothenia rossii; assembly: GCF_949606895.1. Lineage (NCBI taxonomy): Eukaryota > Metazoa > Chordata > Actinopteri > Perciformes > Nototheniidae > Notothenia > Notothenia rossii. Next base: position 110,012 of record NW_027639531.1, on the reverse strand, counting down.
GCAACAACAACAGCAGCATCTACAACTACTGCTTCACCTACGACAGCAGCACTTACTACTGTTGCAACAACAACAGCAGCACCTACAACTACTGCTGCACCTACGACAACAGCACCTACTACTGTTGCAACAACAACAGTGCCACCTACAACTACTGCTTCACCTACGACAACAGCACCTACTACTGTTGCAACAACAACAGTGCCACCTACAACTACTGCTGCACCTACGACAGCAGCACCTACTACTGTTGCAACAACAACAGCAGCACCTACTACTGTTGCAACAACAACAGCAGCACCTACAACTACTGCTGCACCTACGACAGCAGCACCTACTACTGTTTTAACAACAACTGCAGCACCTACAACTACTGCTTCACCTACGACAGCAGCACCTACTACTGTTGCAACAACAACAGCAGCACCTACTACTGTTGCAACAACAACAGCAGCACCTACAACTACTGCTGCACCTACGACAGCAGCACCTACTACTGTTGTAACAACAACTGCAGCACCTACAACTACTGCTTCACCTACGACAGCATCACCTACTACTGTTGTAACAACAACAGCAGCACCTACTACTGTTGCAACCATAACAGCAGCACCTACTACTGTTGCAACAACAACAGCAGCACCTACAACTAGTGCTGCACCTACGACAGCAGTACCTACTACTGTTGTAACAACAACAGCAGCACCTACTACTGTTGCAACAACAACAGCAGCACCTACAACTACTGCTGCTCCGACAACGGTGCCACCTACAACCACTGCTGCCTCTACGACAGCAGCACCTACTACTGTTGCAACAACAACAGCAGCACCTACAACTACTGCTGCACCTACGACAGCAGCACCTACTACTGTTGCAACAACAACAGCAGCACCTACAACTACTGCTGCACCTATGACAACAGCACCTACTACTGTTGCAACAACAACAGCAGCACCTACAACTACTGCTGCACTTACGACAACAGCACCTACTACTGTTGCAACAACAACAGCAGCACCTACAACTACTGCTTCACCTACGACAGCAGCACCTACTACTGTTGCAACAACAACTGCAGCCCCTACTACTGTTGCAACAACAACAGCAGCACCTACAACTACTGCTTCACCTACGACAGCAGCACCTACTACTGTTGCAACAACAACAGCAGCACCTACAACTACTGCTGCACCTACGACAACAGCACCTACTACTGTTGCAACAACAACAGCAGCACCTACAACTACTGCTTCACCTACGACAGCAGCACTTACTACTGTTGCAACAACAACAGCAGCACCTACAACTACTGCTGCACCTACGACAACAGCACCTACTACTGTTGCAACAACAACAGTGCCACCTACAACTACTGCTTCACCTACAACTATAGCTCCTACTACTGTTGCAACAACAACAGCAGCACCTACAACTACTGCTCTAACAACAACAGCAGCACCTACAACTACTGCTTCACCTACGACAGCAGCACTTACTACTGTTGCAACAACAACAGCAGCACCTACAACTACTGCTGCACCTACGACAACAGCACCTACTACTGTTGCAACAACAACAGTGCCACCTACAACTACTGCTTCACCTACGACAACAGCACCTACTACTGTTGCAACAACAACAGTGCCACCTACAACTACTGCTGCACCTACGACAGCAGCACCTACTACTGTTGCAACAACAACAGCAGCACCTACTACTGTTGCAACAACAACAGCAGCACCTACAACTACTGCTGCACCTACGACAGCAGCACCTACTACTGTTTTAACAACAACTGCAGCACCTACAACTACTGCTTCACCTACGACAGCAGCACCTACTACTGTTGCAACAACAACAGCAGCACCTACTACTGTTGCAACAACAACAGCAGCACCTACAACTACTGCTGCACCTACGACAGCAGCACCTACTACTGTTGTAACAACAACTGCAGCACCTACAACTACTGCTTCACCTACGACAGCAGCACCTACTACTGTTGCAACAACAACAGCAGCACCTACTACTGTTGCAACAACAACAGCAGCACCTACAACTACTGCTGCACCTACGACAGCAGTACCTACTACTGTTGTAACAACAACAGCAGCACCTACTACTGTTGCAACAACAACAGCAGCACCTACAACTACTGCTGCTCCGACAACGGTGCCACCTACAACCACTGCTGCCTCTACGACAGCAGCACCTACTACTGTTGCAACAACAACAGCAGCACCTACAACTACTGCTGCACCTACGACAGCAGCACCTACTACTGTTGCAACAACAACAGCAGCATCTACAACTACTGCTTCACCTACGACAGCAGCACTTACTACTGTTGCAACAACAACAGCAGCACCTACAACTACTGCTGCACCTACGACAGCAGCACCTACTACTGTTGTAACAACAACTGCAGCACCTACAACTACTGCTTCACCTACGACAGCATCACCTACTACTGTTGTAACAACAACAGCAGCACCTACTACTGTTGCAACCATAACAGCAGCACCTACTACTGTTGCAACAACAACAGCAGCACCTACAACTACTGCTGCACCTACGACAGCAGTACCTACTACTGTTGTAACAACAACAGCAGCACCTACTACTGTTGCAACAACAACAGCAGCACCTACAACTACTGCTGCACTTACGACAACAGCACCTACTACTGTTGCAACAACAACAGCAGCACCTACAACTACTGCTTCACCTACGACAGCAGCACCTACTACTGTTGCAACAACAACTGCAGCTCCTACTACTGTTGCAACAACAACAGCAGCACCTACAACTACTGCTTCACCTACGACAGCAGCACCTACTACTGTTGCAACAACAACAGCAGCACCTACAACTACTGCTGCACCTACGACAACAGCACCTACTACTGTTGCAACAACAACAGCAGCACCTACAACTACTGCTTCACCTACGACATCAGCACTTACTACTGTTGCAACAACAACAGCAGCACCTACAACTACTGCTGCACCTACGACAACAGCACCTACTACTGTTGCAACAACAACAGCAGCACCTACAACTACTGCTTCACCTACAACTATAGCTCCTACTACTGTTGCAACAACAACAGCAGCACCTACAACTACTGCTGCACCTACGACAGCAGCACCTACTACTGTTGCAACAACAACAGCAGCACCTACTACTGTTGCAACAACAACTGCAGCCCCTACTACTGTTGCAACAACAACAGCAGCACCTACAACTACTGCTTCACCTACGACAGCAGCACCTACTACTGTGGCAACAACAACAGCAGCACCTACAACTACTGCTGCACCTACGACAACAGCACCTACTACTGTTGCAACAACAACAGCAGCACCTACAACTACTGCTTCACCTACGACAGCAGCACTTACTACTGTTGCAACAACAACAGCAGCACCTACAACTACTGCTGCATCTACGACAACAGCACCTACTACTGTTGCAACAACAACATTGCCACCTACAACTATTGCTTCACCTACAACTGCAGCTCCTACTACTGTTGCAACAACAACAGCAGCACCTACAACTACTGCTGCAACAACAACAGCAGCACCTACAACTACTGCTTCACCTACGACAGCAGCACTTACTACTGTTGCAACAACAACAGCAGCACCTACAACTACTGCTGCACCTACGACAACAGCACCTACTACTGTTGCAACAACAACAGTGCCACCTACAACTACTGCTTCACCTACGACAACAGCACCTACTACTGTTGCAACAACAACAGTGCCACCTACAACTACTGCTGCACCTACGACAGCAGCACCTACTACTGTTGCAACAACAACAGCAGCACCTATTACTGTTGCAACAACAACAGCAGCACCTACAACTACTGCTGCACCTACGACAGCAGCACCTACTACTGTTTTAACAACAACTGCAGCACCTACAACTACTGCTTCACCTACGACAGCAGCACCTACCACTGTTGCAACAACAACAGCAGCACCTACTACTGTTGCAACAACAACAGCAGCACCTACAACTACTGCTGCACCTACGACAGCAGCACCTACTACTGTTGTAACAACAACTGCAGCACCTACAACTACTGCTTCACCTACGACAGCATCGCCTACTACTGTTGTAACAACAACAGCAGCACCTACTACTGTTGCAACCATAACAGCAGCACCTACTACTGTTGCAACAACAACAGCAGCACCTACAACTACTGCTGCACCTACGACAACAGCACCTACTACTGTTGCAACAACAACAGCAGCACCTACAACTACTGCTGCACCTACGACAACAGCACCTACTACTGTTGCAACAACAACAGTGCCACCTACAACTACTGCTGCACCTACGACAGCAGCACCTACTACTGTTGCAACAACAACAGCAGCACCTACTACTGTTGCAACAACAACAGCAGCACCTACAACTACTGCTGCACCTACGACAGCAGCACCTACTACTGTTTTAACAACAACTGCAGCACCTAATACTGTTGCAACAACAACAGCAGCACCTACAACTACTGCTGCACCTACGACAGCAGCACCTACTACTGTTGTAACAACAACTGCAGCACCTACAACTACTGCTTCACCTACGACAGCATCACCTACTACTGTTGTAACAACAACAGCAGCACCTACTACTGTTGCAACCATAACAGCAGCACCTACTACTGTTGCAACAACAACAACAGCACCTACAACTACTGCTGCACCTACGACAGCAGTACCTACTACTGTTGTAACAACAACAGCAGCACCTACTACTGTTGCAACAACAACAGCAGCACCTACAACTACTGCTGCACTTACGACAACAGCACCTACTACTGTTGCAACAACAACAGCAGCACCTACAACTACTGCTTCACCTACGACAGCAGCACCTACTACTGTTGCAACAACAACTGCAGCCCCTACTACTGTTGCAACAACAACAGCAGCACCTACAACTACTGCTTCACCTACGACAGCAGCACCTACTACTGTTGCAACAACAACAGCAGCACCTACAACTACTGCTGCACCTACGACAACAGCACCTACTACTGTTGCAACAACAACAGCAGCACCTACAACTACTGCTTCACCTACGACAGCAGCACTTACTACTGTTGCAACAACAACAGCAGCACCTACAACTACTGCTGCACCTACGACAACAGCACCTACTACTGTTGCAACAACAACAGTGCCACCTACAACTACTGCTTCACCTACAACTATAGCTCCTACTACTGTTGCAACAACAACAGCAGCACCTACAACTACTGCTGCAACAACAACAGCAGCACCTACAACTACTGCTTCACCTACGACAGCAGCACTTACTACTGTTGCAACAACAACAGCAGCACCTACAACTACTGCTGCACCTACGACAACAGCACCTACTACTGTTGCAGCAACAACAGCAGCACCTACAACTACTGCTGCACTTACGACAACAGCACCTACTACTGTTGCAACAACAACAGCAGCACCTACAACTACTGCTTCAACTACCACAGCAGCACCTACTATTGTTGCAACAACAACTGCGGCCCCTACTACTGTTGCAACAACAACAGCAGCACCTACAACTACTGCTTCACCTACGACAGCAGCACCTACTACTGTTTTAACAACAACTGCAGCACCTACAACTACTGCTTCACCTACGACAGCAGCACCTACTACTGTTGCAACAACAACAGCAGCACCTACTACTGTTGCAACAACAACAGCAGCACCTACAACTACTGCTGCACCTACGACAGCAGCACCTACTACTGTTGTAACAACAACTGCAGCACCTACAACTACTGCTTCACCTACGACAGCATCACCTACTACTGTTGTAACAACAACAGCAGCACCTACTACTGTTGCAACCATAACAGCAGCACCTACTACTGTTGCAACAACAACAGCAGCACCTACAACTACTGCTACACCTACGACAGCAGCACCTACTACTGTTGTAACAACAACAGCAGCACCTACTACTGTTGCAACTACAACAGCAGCACCTACAACTACTGCTGCTCCGACAACGTTGCCACCTACAACCACTGCTGCCTCTACAACAGCAGCACCTACTACTGTTGCAACAACAACAGCAGCACCTACAACTACTGCTGCACCTACGACAGCAGCACCTACTACTGTTGCAACAACAACAACAGCAGCACCTACAACTACTGCTGCACCTACGACAACAGCACCTACTACTGTTGCAACAACAACAGCAGCACCTACAACTACTGCTGCACTTACGACAACAGCACCTACTACCTTTGCAACAACAACAGCAGCACCTACAACTACTGCTTCACCTACGACAGCAGCACCTACTACTGTTGCAACAACAACTGCAGCCCCTACTACTGTTGCAACAACAACAGCAGCACCTACAACTACTGCTTCACCTACGACAGCAGCACCTACTACTGTTGCAACAACAACAGCAGCACCTACAACTACTGCTGCACCTACGACAACAGCACCTACTACTGTTGCAACAACAACAGCAGCACCTACAACTACTGCTTCACCTACGACAGCAGCACTTACTACTGTTGCAACAACAACAGCAGCACCTACAACTACTGCTGCACCTACGACAACAGCACCTACTACTGTTGCAACAACAACAGTGCCACCTACAACTACTGCTTCACCTACAACTGCAGCTCCTACTACTGTTGCAACAACAACAGCAGCACCTACAACTACTGCTGCAACAACAACAGCAGCATCTACAACTACTGCTTCACCTACGACAGCAGCACTTACTACTGTTGCAACAACAACAGCAGCACCTACAACTACTGCTGCACCTACGACAACAGCACCTACTACTGTTGCAACAACAACAGTGCCACCTACAACTACTGCTTCACCTACGACAACAGCACCTACTACTGTTGCAACAACAACAGTGCCACCTACAACTACTGCTGCACCTACGACAGCAGCACCTACTACTGTTGCAACAACAACAGCAGCACCTACTACTGTTGCAACAACAACAGCAGCACCTACAACTACTGCTGCACCTACGACAGCAGCACCTACTACTGTTTTAACAACAACTGCAGCACCTACAACTACTGCTTCACCTACGACAGCAGCACCTACTACTGTTGCAACAACAACAGCAGCACCTACTACTGTTGCAACAACAACAGCAGCACCTACAACTACTGCTGCACCTACGACAGCAGCACCTACTACTGTTGTAACAACAACTGCAGCACCTACAACTACTGCTTCACCTACGACAGCATCACCTACTACTGTTGTAACAACAACAGCAGCACCTACTACTGTTGCAACCATAACAGCAGCACCTACTACTGTTGCAACAACAACAGCAGCACCTACAACTACTGCTGCACCTACGACAGCAGTACCTACTACTGTTGTAACAACAACAGCAGCACCTACTACTGTTGCAACAACAACAGCAGCACCTACAACTACTGCTGCTCCGACAACGGTGCCACCTACAACCACTGCTGCCTCTACGACAGCAGCACCTACTACTGTTGCAACAACAACAGCAGCACCTACAACTACTGCTGCACCTACGACAGCAGCACCTACTACTGTTGCAACAACAACAGCAGCACCTACAACTACTGCTGCACCTATGACAACAGCACCTACTACTGTTGCAACAACAACAGCAGCACCTACAACTACTGCTGCACTTACGACAACAGCACCTACTACTGTTGCAACAACAACAGCAGCACCTACAACTACTGCTTCACCTACGACAGCAGCACCTACTACTGTTGCAACAACAACTGCAGTCCCTACTACTGTTGCAACAACAACAGCAGCACCTACAACTACTGCTTCACCTACGACAGCAGCACCTACTACTGTTGCAACAACAACAGCAGCACCTACAACTACTGCTGCACCTACGACAACAGCACCTACTACTGTTGCAACAACAACAGCAGCACCTACAACTACTGCTTCACCTACGACAGCAGCACTTACTACTGTTGCAACAACAACAGCAGCACCTACAACTACTGCTGCACCTACGACAACAGCACCTACTACTGTTGCAACAACAACAGTGCCACCTACAACTACTGCTTCACCTACAACTATAGCTCCTACTACTGTTGCAACAACAACAGCAGCACCTACAACTACTGCTGCAACAACAACAGCAGCACCTACAACTACTGCTTCACCTACGACAGCAGCACTTACTACTGTTGCAACAACAACAGCAGCACCTACAACTACTGCTGCACCTACGACAACAGCACCTACTACTGTTGCAACAACAACAGTGCCACCTACAACTACTGCTTCACCTACGACAACAGCACCTACTACTGTTGCAACAACAACAGCAGCACCTACTACTGTTGCAACAACAACAGCAGCACCTACAACTACTGCTGCACCTACGACAGCAGCACCTACTACTGTTTTAACAACAACTGCAGCACCTACAACTACTGCTTCACCTACGACAGCAGCACCTACTACTGTTGCAACAACAACAGCAGCACCTACTACTGTTGCAACAACAACAGCAGCACCTACAACTACTGCTGCACCTACGACAGCAGCACCTACTACTGTTGTAACAACAACTGCAGCACCTACAACTACTGCTTCAACTACGACAGCATCACCTACTACTGTTGTAACAACAACAGCAGCACCTACTACTGTTGCAACCATAACAGCAGCACCTACTACTGTTGCAACAACAACAGCAGCACCTACAACTACTGCTGCACCTACGACAGCAGTACCTACTTCTGTTGTAACAACAACAGCAGCACCTACTACTGTTGCAACAACAACAGCAGCACCTACAACTACTGCTGCTCCGACAACGGTGCCACCTACAACCACTGCTGCCTCTACGACAGCAGCACCTACTACTGTTGCAACAACAACAGCAGCACCTACAACTACTGCTGCACCTACGACAGCAGCACCTACTACTGTTGCAACAACAACAGCAGCATCTACAACTACTGCTTCACCTACGACAGCAGCACTTACTACTGTTGCAACAACAACAACAGCACCTACAACTACTGCTGCACCTACGACAGCAGCACCTACTACTGTTGTAACAACAACTGCAGCACCTACAACTACTGCTTCACCTACGACAGCATCACCTACTACTGTTGTAACAACAACAGCAGCACCTACTACTGTTGCAACCATAACAGCAGCACCTACTACTGTTGCAACAACAACAGCAGCACCTACAACTACTGCTGCACCTACGACAGCAGTACCTACTACTGTTGTAACAACAACAGCAGCACCTACTACTGTTGCAACAACAACAGCAGCACCTACAACTACTGCTGCACTTACGACAACAGCACCTACTACTGTTGCAACAACAACAGCAGCACCTACAACTACTGCTTCACCTACGACAGCAGCACCTACTACTGTTGCAACAACAACTGCAGCCCCTACTACTGTTGCAACAACAACAGCAGCACCTACAACTACTGCTTCACCTACGACAGCAGCACCTACTACTGTTGCAACAACAACAGCAGCACCTACAACTACTGCTGCACCTACGACAACAGCACCTACTACTGTTGCAACAACAACAGCAGCACCTACAACTACTGCTTCACCTACGACAGCAGCACTTACTACTGTTGCAACAACAACAGCAGCACCTACAACTACTGCTGCACCTACGACAACAGCACCTACTACTGTTGCAACAACAACAGCAGCACCTACAACTACTGCTTCACCTACAACTATAGCTCCTACTACTGTTGCAACAACAACAGCAGCACCTACAACTACTGCTGCACCTACGACAGCAGCACCTACTACTGTTGCAACAACAACAGCAGCACCTACTACTGTTGCAACAACAACTGCAGCCCCTACTACTGTTGCAACAACAACAGCAGCACCTACAACTACTGCTTCACCTACGACAGCAGCACCTACTACTGTGGCAACAACAACAGCAGCACCTACAACTACTGCTGCACCTACGACAACAGCACCTACTACTGTTGCAACAACAACAGCAGCACCTACAACTACTGCTTCACCTACGACAGCAGCACTTACTACTGTTGCAACAACAACAGCAGCACCTACAACTACTGCTGCATCTACGACAACAGCACCTACTACTGTTGCAACAACAACATTGCCACCTACAACTATTGCTTCACCTACAACTGCAGCTCCTACTACTGTTGCAACAACAACAGCAGCACCTACAACTACTGCTGCAACAACAACAGCAGCACCTACAACTACTGCTTCACCTACGACAGCAGCACTTACTACTGTTGCAACAACAACAGCAGCACCTACAACTACTGCTGCACCTACGACAACAGCACCTACTACTGTTGCAACAACAACAGTGCCACCTACAACTACTGCTTCACCTACGACAACAGCACCTACTACTGTTGCAACAACAACAGTGCCACCTACAACTACTGCTGCACCTACGACAGCAGCACCTACTACTGTTGCAACAACAACAGCAGCACCTACTACTGTTGCAACAACAACAGCAGCACCTACAACTACTGCTGCACCTACGACAGCAGCACCTACTACTGTTTTAACAACAACTGCAGCACCTACAACTACTGCTTCACCTACGACAGCAGCACCTACCACTGTTGCAACAACAACAGCAGCACCTACTACTGTTGCAACAACAACAGCAGCACCTACAACTACTGCTGCACCTACGACAGCAGCACCTACTACTGTTGTAACAACAACTGCAGCACCTACAACTACTGCTTCACCTACGACAGCATCACCTACTACTGTTGTAACAACAACAGCAGCACCTACTACTGTTGCAACCATAACAGCAGCACCTACTACTGTTGCAACAACAACAGCATCACCTACAACTACTGCTACACCTACGACAGCAGCACCTACTACTGTTGTAACAACAACAGCAGCACCTACTACTGTTGCAACTACAACAGCAGCACCTACAACTACTGCTGCTCCGACAACGTTGCCACCTACAACCACTGCTGCCTCTACAACAGCAGCACCTACTACTGTTGCAACAACAACAGCAGCACCTACAACTACTGCTGCACCTACGACAGCAGCACCTACTACTGTTGCAACAACAACAGCAGCACCTACAACTACTGCTGCACCTACGACAACAGCACCTACTACTGTTGCAACAACAACAGCAGCACCTACAACTACTGCTGCACTTACGACAACAGCACCTACTACCTTTGCAACAACAACAGCAGCACCTACAACTACTGCTTCACCTACGACAGCAGCACCTACTACTGTTGCAACAACAACTGCAGCCCCTACTACTGTTGCAACAACAACAGCAGCACCTACAACTACTGCTTCACCTACGACAGCAGCACCTACTACTGTTGCAACAACAACAGCAGCACCTACAACTACTGCTGCACCTACGACAACAGCACCTACTACTGTTGCAACAACAACAGCAGCACCTACAACTACTGCTTCACCTACGACAGCAGCACTTACTACTGTTGCAACAACAACAGCAGCACCTACAACTACTGCTGCACCTACGACAACAGCACCTACTACTGTTGCAACAACAACAGTGCCACCTACAACTACTGCTTCACCTACAACTGCAGCTCCTACTACTGTTGCAACAACAACAGCAGCACCTACAACTACTGCTGCAACAACAACAGCAGCACCTACAACTACTGCTTCACCTACGACAGCAGCACTTACTACTGTTGCAACAACAACAGCAGCACCTACAACTACTGCTGCACCTACGACAACAGCACCTACTACTGTTGCAACAACAACAGCAGCACCTACAACTACTGCTGCACCTACGACAACAGCACCTACTACTGTTGCAACAACAACAGTGCCACCTACAACTACTGCTTCACCTACGACAACAGCACCTACTACTGTTGCAACAACAACAGTGCCACCTACAACTACTGCTGCACCTACGACAGCAGCACCTACTACTGTTGCAACAACAACAGCAGCACCTACAACTACTGCTGCACCTACGACAGCAGCACCTACTACTGTTTTAACAACAACTGCAGCACCTACAACTACTGCTTCACCTACGACAGCAGCACCTACTACTGTTGCAACAACAACAGCAGCACCTAATACTGTTGCAACAACAACAGCAGCACCTACAACTACTGCTGCACCTACGACAGCAGCACCTACTACTGTTGTAACAACAACTGCAGCACCTACAACTACTGCTTCACCTACGACAGCATCACCTACTACTGTTGTAACAACAACAGCAGCACCTACTACTGTTGCAACCATAACAGCAGCACCTACTACTGTTGCAACAACAACAGCAGCACCTACAACTACTGCTGCACCTACGACAGCAGTACCTACTACTGTTGTAACAACAACAGCAGCACCTACTACTGTTGCAACAACAACAGCAGCACCTACAACTACTGCTGCACTTACGACAACAGCACCTACTACTGTTGCAACAACAACAGCAGCACCTACAACTACTGCTTCACCTACGACAGCAGCACTTTCTACTGTTGCAACAACAACTGCAGCCCCTACTACTGTTGCAACAACAACAGCAGCACCTACAACTACTGCTTCACCTACGACAGCAGCACCTACTACTGTTGCAACAACAACAGCAGCACCTACAACTACTGCTGCACCTACGACAACAGCACCTACTACTGTTGCAACAACAACAGCAGCACCTACAACTACTGCTTCACCTACGACAGCAGCACTTACTACTGTTGCAACAACAACAGCAGCACCTACAACTACTGCTGCACCTACGACAACAGCACCTACTACTGTTGCAACAACAACAGTGCCACCTACAACTACTGCTTCACCTACAACTATAGCTCCTACTACTGTTGCAACAACAACAGCAGCACCTACAACTACTGCTGCAACAACAACAGCAGCACCTACAACTACTGCTTCACCTACGACAGCAGCACTTACTACTGTTGCAACAACAACAGCAGCACCTACAACTACTGCTGCACCTACGACAACACCACCTACTACTGTTGCAGCAACAACAGCAGCACCTACAACTACTGCTGCACTTACGACAACAGCACCTACTACTGTTGCAACAACAACAGCAGCACCTACAACTACTGCTTCAACTACCACAGCAGCACCTACTATTGTTGCAACAACAACTGCAGCCCCTACTACTGTTGCAACAACAACAGCAGCACCTACAACTACTGCTTCACCTACGACAGCAGCACCTACTACTGTGGCAACAACAACAGCAGCACCTACAACTACTGCTGCACCTACGACAACAGCACCTACTACTGTTGCAACAACAACATTGCCACCTACAACTACTGCTTCACCTACAACTGCAGCTCCTACTCCTGTTGCAACAACAACAGCAGCACCTACAACTACTGCTGCAACAACAACAGCAGCACCTACAACTACTGCTTCACCTACGACAGCAGCACTTACTACTGTTGCAACAACAACAGCAGCACCTACAACTACTGCTGCACCTACGACAACAGCACCTACTACTGTTGCAACAACAACAGTGCCACCTACAACTACTGCTTCACCTACGACAACAGCACCTACTACTGTTGCAACAACAACAGTGCCACCTACAACTACTGCTGCACCTACGACAGCAGCACCTACTACTGTTACAACAACAACAGCAGCACCTACTACTGTTGCAACAACAACAGCAGCACCTACAACTACTGCTGCACCTACGACAGCAGCACCTACTACTGTTTTAACAACAACTGCAGCACCTACAACTACTGCTTCACCTACGACAGCAGCACCTACTACTGTTGCAACAACAACAGCAGCACCTACTACTGTTGCAACAACAACAGCAGCACCTACAACTACTGCTGCACCTACGACAGCAGCACCTACTACTGTTGTAACAACAACTGCAGCACCTACAACTACTGCTTCACCTACGACAGCATCACCTACTACTGTTGTAACAACAACAGCAGCACCTACTACTGTTGCAACCATAACAGCAGCACCTACTACTGTTGCAACAACAACAGCAGCACCTACAACTACTGCTACACCTACGACAGCAGCACCTACTACTGTTGTAACAACAACAGCAGCACCTACTACTGTTGCAACTACAACAGCAGCACCTACAACTACTGCTGCTCCGACAACGTTGCCACCTACAACCACTGCTGCCTCTACAACAGCAGCACCTACTACTGTTGCAACAACAACAGCAGCACCTACAACTACTGCTGCACCTACGACAGCAGCACCTACTACTGTTGCAACAACAACAACAGCAGCACCTACAACTACTGCTGCACCTACGACAACAGCACCTACTACTGTTGCAACAACAACAGCAGCACCTACAACTACTGCTGCACTTACGACAACAGCACCTACTACCTTTGCAACAACAACAGCAGCACCTACAACTACTGCTTCACCTACGACAGCATCACCTACTACTGTTGCAACAACAACTGCAGCCCCTACTACTGTTGCAACAACAACAGCAGCACCTACAACTACTGCTTCACCTACGACAGCAGCACCTACTACTGTTGCAACAACAACAGCAGCACCTACAACTACTGCTGCACCTACGACAACAGCACCTACTACTGTTGCAACAACAACAGCAGCACCTACAACTACTGCTTCACCTACGACAGCAGCACTTACTACTGTTGCAACAACAACAGCAGCACCTACAACTACTGCTGCACCTACGACAACAGCACCTACTACTGTTGCAACAACAACAGTGCCACCTACAACTACTGCTTCACCTACAACTGCAGCTCCTACTACTGTTGCAACAACAACAGCAGCACCTACAACTACTGCTGCAACAACAACAGCAGCATCTACAACTACTGCTTCACCTACGACAGCAGCACTTACTACTGTTGCAACAACAACAGCAGCACCTACAACTACTGCTGCACCTACGACAACAGCACCTACTACTGTTGCAACAACAACAGTGCCACCTACAACTACTGCTTCACCTACGACAACAGCACCTACTACTGTTGCAACAACAACAGTGCCACCTACAACTACTGCTGCACCTACGACAGCAGCACCTACTACTGTTGCAACAACAACAGCAGCACCTACTACTGTTGCAACAACAACAGCAGCACCTACAACTACTGCTGCACCTACGACAGCAGCACCTACTACTGTTTTAACAACAACTTCAGCACCTACAACTACTGCTTCACCTACGACAGCAGCACCTACTACTGTTGCAACAACAACAGCAGCACCTACTACTGTTGCAACAACAACAGCAGCACCTACAACTACTGCTGCACATACGACAGCAGCACCTACTACTGTTGTAACAACAACTGCAGCACCTACAACTACTGCTTCACCTACGACAGCATCACCTACTACTGTTGTAACAACAACAGCAGCACCTACTACTGTTGCAACCATAACAGCAGCACCTACTACTGTTGCAACAACAACAGCAGCACCTACAACTACTGCTGCACCTACGACAGCAGTACCTACTACTGTTGTAACAACAACAGCAGCACCTACTACTGTTGCAACAACAACAGCAGCACCTACAACTACTGCTGCTCCGACAACGGTGCCACCTACAACCACTGCTGCCTCTACGACAGCAGCACCTACTACTGTTGCAACAACAACAGCAGCACCTACAACTACTGCTGCACCTACGACAGCAGCACCTACTACTGTTGCAACAACAACAGCAGCACCTACAACTACTGCTGCACCTATGACAACAGCACCTACTACTGTTGCAACAACAACAGCAGCACCTACAACTACTGCTGCACTTACGACAACAGCACCTACTACTGTTGCAACAACAACAGCAGCACCTACAACTACTGCTTCACCTACGACAGCAGCACCTACTACTGTTGCAACAACAACTGCAGCCCCTACTACTGTTGCAACAACAACAGCAGCACCTACAACTACTGCTTCACCTACGACAGCAGCACCTACTACTGTTGCAACAACAACAGCAGCACCTACAACTACTGCTGCACCTACGACAACAGCACCTACTACGGTTGCAACAACAACAGCAGCACCTACAACTACTGCTTCTCCTACGACAGCAGCACTTACTACTGTTGCAACAACAACAGCAGCACCTACAACTACTGCTGCACCTACGACAACAGCACCTACTACTGTTGCAACAACAACAGTGCCACCTACAACTACTGCTTCACCTACAACTATAGCTCCTACTACTGTTGCAACAACAACAGCAGCACCTACAACTACTGCTGCAACAACAACAGCAGCACCTACAACTACTGCTTCACCTACGACAGCAGCACTTACTACTGTTGCAACAACAACAGCAGCACCTACAACTACTGCTGCACCTACGACAACAGCACCTACTACTGTTGCAACAACAACAGTGCCACCTACAACTACTGCTTCACCTACGACAACAGCACCTACTACTGTTGCAACAACAACAGTGCCACCTACAACTACTGCTGCACCTACGACAGCAGCACCTACTACTGTTGCAACAACAACAGCAGCACCTACTACTGTTGCAACAACAACAGCAGCACCTACAACTACTGCTGCACCTACGACAGCAGCACCTACTACTGTTTTAACAACAACTGCAGCACCTACAACTACTGCTTCACCTACGACAGCAGCACCTACTACTGTTGCAACAACAACAGCAGCACCTACTACTGTTGCAACAACAACAGCAGCACCTACAACTACTGCTGCACCTACGACAGCAGCACCTACTACTGTTGTAACAACAACTGCAGCACCTACAACTACTGCTTCAACTACGACAGCATCACCTACTACTGTTGTAACAACAACAGCAGCACCTACTACTGTTGCAACCATAACAGCAGCACCTACTACTGTTGCAACAACAACAGCAGCACCTACAACTACTGCTGCACCTACGACAGCAGTACCTACTACTGTTGTAACAACAACAGCAGCACCTACTACTGTTGCAACAACAACAGCAGCACCTACAACTACTGCTGCTCCGACAACGGTGCCACCTACAACCACTGCTGCCTCTACGACAGCAGCACCTACTACTGTTGAAACAACAACAGCAGCACCTACAACTACTGCTGCACCTACGACAGCAGCACCTACTACTGTTGCAACAACAACAGCAGCATCTACAACTACTGCTTCACCTACGACAGCAGCACTTACTACTGTTGCAACAACAACAGCAGCACATACAACTACTGCTGCACCTACGACAACAGCACCTACTACTGTTGCAACAACAACAGCAGCACCTACAACTACTGCTGCACCTACGACAACAGCACCTACTACTGTTGCAACAACAACAGTGCCACCTACAACTACTGCTTCACCTACGACAACAGCACCTACTACTGTTGCAACAACAACAGCAGCACCTACTACTGTTGCAACAACAACAGCAGCACCTACAACTACTGCTGCACCTACGACAGCAGCACCTACTACTGTTTTAACAACAACTGCAGCACCTACAACTACTGCTTCACCTACGACAGCAGCACCTACTACTGTTGCAACAACAACAGCAGCACCTACTACTGTTGCAACAACAACAGCAGCACCTACAACTACTGCTGCACCTACGACAGCAGCACCTACTACTGCTGCACCTACGACAGCAGCACCTACTACTGTTGTAACAACAACTGCAGCACCTACAACTACTGCTTCAACTACGACAGCATCACCTACTACTGTTGCAACCATAACAGCAGCACCTACTACTGTTGCAACAACAACAGCAGCACCTACAACTACTGCTGCACCTACGACAGCAGTACCTACTACTGTTGTAACAACAACAGCAGCACCTACTACTGTTGCAACAACAACAGCAGCACCTACAACTACTGCTGCTCCGACAACGGTGCCACCTACAACCACTGCTGCCTCTACGACAGCAGCACCTACTACTGTTGCAACAACAACAGCAGCACCTACAACTACTGCTGCACCTACGACAGCAGCACCTACTACTGTTGCAACAACAACAGCAGCATCTACAACTACTGCTTCACCTACGACAGCAGCACTTACTACTGTTGCAACAACAACAGCAGCACCTACAACTACTGCTGCACCTACGACAGCAGCACCTACTACTGTTGTAACAACAACTGCAGCACCTACAACTACTGCTTCACCTACGACAGCATCACCTACTACTGTTGTAACAACAACAGCAGCACCTACTACTGTTGCAACCATAACAGCAGCACCTACTACTGTTGCAACAACAACAGCAGCCCCTACTACTGTTGCAACAACAACAGCAGCACCTACAACTACTGCTTCACCTACGACAGCAGCACCTACTACTGTTGCAACAACAACAGCAGCACCTACAACTACTGCTGCACCTACGACAACAGCACCTACTACTGTTGCAACAACAACAGCAGCACCTACAACTACTGCTTCTCCTACGACAGCAGCACTTACTACTGTTGCAACAACAACAGCAGCACCTACAACTACTGCTGCACCTACGACAACAGCACCTACTACTGTTGCAACAACAACAGTGCCACCTACAACTACTGCTTCACCTACAACTATAGCTCCTACTACTGTTGCAACAACAACAGCAGCACATACAACTACTGCTGCAACAACAACAGCAGCACCTACAACTACTGCTTCACCTACGACAGCAGCACTTACTACTGTTGCAACAACAACAGCAGCACCTACAACTACTGCTGCACCTACGACAACAGCACCTACTACTGTTGCAACAACAACAGTGCCACCTACAACTACTGCTTCACCTACGACAACAGCACCTACTACTGTTGCAACAACAACAGTGCCACCTACAACTACTGCTGCACCTACGACAGCAGCACCTACTACTGTTGCAACAACAACAGCAGCACCTACTACTGTTGCAACAACAACAGCAGCACCTACAACTACTGCTGCACCTACGACAGCAGCACCTACTACTGTTTTAACAACAACTGCAGCACCTACAACTACTGCTTCACCTACGACAGCAGCACCTACTACTGTTGCAACAACAACAGCAGCACCTACTACTGTTGCAACAACAACAGCAGCACCTACAACTACTGCTGCACCTACGACAGCAGCACCTACTACTGTTGTAACAACAACTGCAGCACCTACAACTACTGCTTCAACTACGACAGCATCACCTACTACTGTTGTAACAACAACAGCAGCACCTACTACTGTTGCAACCATAACAGCAGCACCTACTACTGTTGCAACAACAACAGCAGCACCTACAACTACTGCTGCACCTACGACAGCAGTACCTACTACTGTTGTAACAACAACAGCAGCACCTACTACTGTTGCAACAACAACAGCAGCACCTACAACTACTGCTGCTCCGACAACGGTGCCACCTACAACCACTGCTGCCTCTACGACAGCAGCACCTACTACTGTTGAAACAACAACAGCAGCACCTACAACTACTGCTGCACCTACGACAGCAGCACCTACTACTGTTGCAACAACAACAGCAGCATCTACAACTACTGCTTCACCTACGACAGCAGCACTTACTACTGTTGCAACAACAACAGCAGCACCTACAACTACTGCTGCACCTACGACAACAGCACCTACTACTGTTGCAACAACAACAGCAGCACCTACAACTACTGCTGCACCTACGACAACAGCACCTACTACTGTTGCAACAACAACAGTGCCACCTACAACTACTGCTTCACCTACGACAACAGCACCTACTACTGTTGCAACAACAACAGCAGCACCTACTACTGTTGCAACAACAACAGCAGCACCTACAACTACTGCTGCACCTACGACAGCAGCACCTACTACTGTTTTAACAACAACTGCAGCACCTACAACTACTGCTTCACCTACGACAGCAGCACCTACTACTGTTGCAACAACAACAGCAGCACCTACTACTGTTGCAACAACAACAGCAGCACCTACAACTACTGCTGCACCTACGACAGCAGCACCTACTACTGCTGCACCTACGACAGCAGCACCTACTACTGTTGTAACAACAACTGCAGCACCTACAACTACTGCTTCAACTACGACAGCATCACCTACTACTGTTGCAACCATAACAGCAGCACCTACTACTGTTGCAACAACAACAGCAGCACCTACAACTACTGCTGCACCTACGACAGCAGTACCTACTACTGTTGTAACAACAACAGCAGCACCTACTACTGTTGCAACAACAACAGCAGCACCTACAACTACTGCTGCTCCGACAACGGTGCCACCTACAACCACTGCTGCCTCTACGACAGCAGCACCTACTACTGTTGCAACAACAACAGCAGCACCTACAACTACTGCTGCACCTACGACAGCAGCACCTACTACTGTTGCAACAACAACAGCAGCATCTACAACTACTGCTTCACCTACGACAGCAGCACTTACTACTGTTGCAACAACAACAGCAGCACCTACAACTACTGCTGCACCTACGACAGCAGCACCTACTACTGTTGTAACAACAACTGCAGCACCTACAACTACTGCTTCACCTACGACAGCATCACCTACTACTGTTGTAACAACAACAGCAGCACCTACTACTGTTGCAACCATAACAGCAGCACCTACTACTGTTGCAACAACAACAGCAGCACCTACAACTACTGCTGCACCTACGACAGCAGTACCTACTACTGTTGTAACAACAACAGCAGCACCTACTACTGTTGCAACAACAACAGCAGCACCTACAACTACTGCTGCACTTACGACAACAGCACCTACTACTGTTGCAACAACAACAGCAGCACCTACAACTACTGCTTCACCTACGACAGCAGCACCTACTACTGTTGCAACAACAACTGCAGCCCCTACTACTGTTGCAACAACAACAGCAGCACCTACAACTACTGCTTCACCTACGACAGCAGCACCTACTACTGTTGCAACAACAACAGCAGCACCTACAACTACTGCTGCACCTACGACAACAGCACCTACTACTGTTGCAACAACAACAGCAGCACCTACAACTACTGCTTCACCTACGACAGCAGCACTTACTACTGTTGCAACAACAACAGCAGCACCTACAACTACTGCTGCACCTACGACAACAGCACCTACTACTGTTGCAACAACAACAGCAGCACCTACAACTACTGCTTCACCTACAACTATAGCTCCTACTACTGTTGCAACAACAACAGCAGCACCTACAACTACTGCTGCACCTACGACAGCAGCACCTACTACTGTTGCAACAACAACAGCAGCACCTACTACTGTTGCAACAACAACTGCAGCCCCTACTACTGTTGCAACAACAACAGCAGCACCTACAACTACTGCTTCACCTACGACAGCAGCACCTACTACTGTGGCAACAACAACAGCAGCACCTACAACTACTGCTGCACCTACGACAACAGCACCTACTACTGTTGCAACAACAACAGCAGCACCTACAACTACTGCTTCACCTACGACAGCAGCACTTACTACTGTTGCAACAACAACAGCAGCACCTACAACTACTGCTGCATCTACGACAACAGCACCTACTACTGTTGCAACAACAACATTGCCACCTACAACTATTGCTTCACCTACAACTGCAGCTCCTACTACTGTTGCAACAACAACAGCAGCACCTACAACTACTGCTGCAACAACAACAGCAGCACCTACAACTACTGCTTCACCTACGACAGCAGCACTTACTACTGTTGCAACAACAACAGCAGCACCTACAACTACTGCTGCACCTACGACAACAGCACCTACTACTGTTGCAACAACAACAGTGCCACCTACAACTACTGCTGCACCTACGACAGCAGCACCTACTACTGTTGCAACAACATCAGCAGCACCTACTACTGTTGCAACAACAACAGCAGCACCTACAACTACTGCTGCACCTACGACAGCAGCACCTACTACTGTTTTAACAACAACTGCAGCACCTACAACTACTGCTTCACCTACGACAGCAGCACCTACCACTGTTGCAACAACAACAGCAGCACCTACTACTGTTGCAACAACAACAGCAGCACCTACAACTACTGCTGCACCTACGACAGCAGCACCTACTACTGTTGTAACAACAACTGCAGCACCTACAACTACTGCTTCACCTACGACAGCATCACCTACTACTGTTGTAACAACAACAGCAGCACCTACTACTGTTGCAACCATAACAGCAGCACCTACTACTGTTGCAACAACAACAGCAGCACCTACAACTACTGCTACACCTACGACAGCAGCACCTACTACTGTTGTAACAACAACAGCAGCACCTACTACTGTTGCAACTACAACAGCAGCACCTACAACTACTGCTGCTCCGACAACGTTGCCACCTACAACCACTGCTGCCTCTACAACAGCAGCACCTACTACTGTTGCAACAACAACAGCAGCACCTACAACTACTGCTGCACCTACGACAGCAGCACCTACTACTGTTGCAACAACAACAGCAGCACCTACAACTACTGCTGCACCTACGACAACAGCACCTACTACTGTTGCAACAACAACAGCAGCACCTACAACTACTGCTGCACTTACGACAACAGCACCTACTACCTTTGCAACAACAACAGCAGCACCTACAACTACTGCTTCACCTACGACAGCAGCACCTACTACTGTTGCAACAACAACTGCAGCCCCTACTACTGTTGCAACAACAACAGCAGCACCTACAACTACTGCTTCACCTACGACAGCAGCACCTACTACTGTTGCAACAACAACAGCAGCACCTACAACTACTGCTGCACCTACGACAACAGCACCTACTACTGTTGCAACAACAACAGCAGCACCTACAACTACTGCTTCACCTACGACAGCAGCACTTACTAATGTTGCAACAACAACAGCAGCACCTACAACTACTGCTGCACCTACGACAACAGCACCTACTACTGTTGCAACAACAACAGTGCCACCTACAACTACTGCTTCACCTACAACTGCAGCTCCTACTACTGTTGCAACAACAACAGCAGCACCTACAACTACTGCTGCAACAACAACAGCAGCACCTACAACTACTGCTTCACCTACGACAGCAGCACTTACTACTGTTGCAACAACAACAGCAGCACCTACAACTACTGCTGCACCTACGACAACAGCACCTACTACTGTTGCAACAACAACAGCAGCACCTACAACTACTGCTGCACCTACGACAACAGCACCTACTACTGTTGCAACAACAACAGTGCCACCTACAACTACTGCTGCACCTACGACAACAGCACCTACTACTGTTGCAACAACAACAGCAGCACCTACAACTACTGCTTCAACTACCACAGCAGCACCTACTATTGTTGCAACAACAACTGCAGCCCCTACTACTGTTGCAACAACAACAGCAGCACCTACAACTACTGCTTCACCTACGACAGCAGCACTTACTACTGTTGCAACAACAACAGCAGCACCTACAACTACTGCTGCACCTACGACAACAGCACCTACTACTGTTGCAACAACAACAGTGCCACCTACAACTACTGCTTCACCTACGACAACAGCACCTACTACTGTTGCAACAACAACAGTGCCACCTACAACTACTGCTGCACCTACGACAGCAGCACCTACTACTGTTACAACAACAACAGCAGCACCTACTACTGTTGCAACAACAACAGCAGCACCTACAACTACTGCTGCACCTACGACAGCAGCACCTACTACTGTTTTAACAACAACTGCAGCACCTACAACTACTGCTTCACCTACGACAGCAGCACCTACTACTGTTGCAACAACAACAGCAGCACCTACTACTGTTGCAACAACAACAGCAGCACCTACAACTACTGCTGCACCTACGACAGCAGCACCTACTACTGTTGCAACAACAACAGCAGCACCTACAACTACTGCTGCACCTACGACAGCAGCACCTACTACTGTTGTAACAACAACTGCAGCACCTACAACTACTGCTTCACCTACGACAGCATCACCTACTACTGTTGTAACAACAACAGCAGCACCTACTACTGTTGCAACCATAACAGCAGCACCTACTTCTGTTGCAACAACAACAGCAGCACCTACAACTACTGCTACACCTACGACAGCAGCACCTACTACTGTTGTAACAACAACAGCAGCACCTACTACTGTTGCAACTACAACAGCAGCACCTACAACTACTGCTGCTCCGACAACGTTGCCACCTACAACCACTGCTGCCTCTACAACAGCAGCACCTACTACTGTTGCAACAACAACAGCAGCACCTACAACTACTGCTGCACCTACGACAGCAGCACCTACTACTGTTGCAACAACAACAACAGCAGCACCTACAACTACTGCTGCACCTACGACAACAGCACCTACTACTGTTGCAACAACAACAGCAGCACCTACAACTACTGCTGCACTTACGACAACAGCACCTACTACCTTTGCAACAACAACAGCAGCACCTACAACTACTGCTTCACCTACGACAGCATCACCTACTACTGTTGCAACAACAACTGCAGCCCCTACTACTGTTGCAACAACAACAGCAGCACCTTCAACTACTGCTTCACCTACGACAGCAGCACCTACTACTGTTGCAACAACAACAGCAGCACCTACAACTACTGCTGCACCTACGACAACAGCACCTACTACTGTTGCAACAACAACAGCAGCACCTACAACTACTGCTTCACCTACGACAGCAGCACTTACTACTGTTGCAACAACAACAGCAGCACCTACAACTACTGCTGCACCTACGACAACAGCACCTACTACTGTTGCAACAACAACAGTGCCACCTACAACTACTGCTTCACCTACAACTGCAGCTCCTACTACTGTTGCAACAACAACAGCAGCACCTACAACTACTGCTGCAACAACAACAGCAGCATCTACAACTACTGCTTCACCTACGACAGCAGCACTTACTACTGTTGCAACAACAACAGCAGCACCTACAACTACTGCTGCACCTACGACAACAGCACCTACTACTGTTGCAACAACAACAGTGCCACCTACAACTACTGCTTCACCTACGACAACAGCACCTACTACTGTTGCAACAACAACAGTGCCACCTACAACTACTGCTGCACCTACGACAGCAGCACCTACTACTGTTGCAACAACAACAGCAGCACCTACTACTGTTGCAACAACAACAGCAGCACCTACAACTACTGCTGCACCTACGACAGCAGCACCTACTACTGTTTTAACAACAACTGCAGCACCTACAACTACTGCTTCACCTACGACAGCAGCACCTACTACTGTTGCAACAACAACAGCAGCACCTACTACTGTTGCAACAACAACAGCAGCACCTACAACTACTGCTGCACCTACGACAGCAGCACCTACTACTGTTGTAACAACAACTGCAGCACCTACAACTACTGCTTCACCTACGACAGCATCACCTACTACTGTTGTAACAACAACAGCAGCACCTACTACTGTTGCAACCATAACAGCAGCACCTACTACTGTTGCAACAACAACAGCAGCACCTACAACTACTGCTGCACCTACGACAGCAGTACCTACTACTGTTGTAACAACAACAGCAGCACCTACTACTGTTGCAACAACAACAGCAGCACCTACAACTACTGCTGCACCTACGACAGCAGCACCTACTACTGTTGCAACAACAACAGTGCCACCTACAACTACTGCTTCACCTACGACAACAGCACCTACTACTGTTGCAACAACAACAGTGCCACCTACAACTACTGCTTCACCTACAACTATAGCTCCTACTACTGTTGCAACAACAACAGCAGCACCTACAACTACTGCTTCACCTACAACTGCAGCCCCTACTACTGTTGCAACAACAACAGCAGGACCTACTACTGTTGTAACAACAACTGCAGCACCTACAACTACTGCTTCACCTACAACTGCAGCCCCTACGACTGTTGCAACAACAACAGCAGCACCTACAACTACTGCTTCACCTACAACTGCAGCCCCTACTACTGTTGCAACAACAACAGTAGCACCTACTACTGTTGTAACAACAACTGCAGCACCTACAACTACTGCTGCACCTACGACAGCAGCACCTACTACTGTTGCAACAACAACAGCAGGTCCTACAACTACTGCTGCACCTACGACAACAGCACCTACTACTGTTGCCACAACAACAGCAGCACCTACAACTACTGCTGCACCTACAACAACAGCACCTACTACTGTTGCAACAACAACAGCAGCACCTGCAACTACTGCTTCACCTACGACAGCAGCACTTACTACTGTTGCAACAACAGCAGCACCTACAACTACTGCTGCACCTACGACAACAGCACCTACTACTGTTGCAACAACAACAGTGCCACCTACAACTACTGCTGCAACAACAACAGCAGCACCTACAACTACTGCTTCACCTACGACAGCAGCACTTACTACTGTTGCAACAACAACAGCAGCACCTACAACTACTGCTGCACCTACGACAACAGCACCTACTACTGTTGCAACAACAACAGTGCCACCTACAACTACTGCTGCACCTACGACAGCAGCACCTACTACTGTTGCAACAACAACAGCAGCACCTACTACTGTTGCAACAACAACAGCAGCACCTACAACTACTGCTGCACCTACGACAGCAGCACCTACTACTGTTTTAACAACAACTGCAGCACCTACAACTACTGCTTCACCTACGACAGCAGCACCTACTACTGTTGCAACAACAACAGCAGCACCTACTACTGTTGCAACAACAACAGCAGCACCTACAACTACTGCTGCACCTACGACAGCAGCACCTACTACTGTTGTAACAACAACTGCAGCACCTGCAACTACTGCTTCACCTACGACAGCATCACCTACTACTGTTGCAACAACAACAGCAGCACCTACAACTACTGCTGCACCTACGACAGCAGCACCTACTACTGTTGTAACAACAACTGCAGCACCTACAACTACTGCTTCACCTACGACAACAGCACCTACTACTGTTGCAACAACAACAGTGCCACCTACAACTACTGCTTCACCTACGACAGCAGCACCTACTACTGTTGCAACAACAACTGCAGCCCCTACTACTGTTGCAACAACAACAGCAGCACCTACAACTACTGCTTCACCTACGACAGCAGCACCTACTACTGTTGCAACAACAACAGCAGCACCTACAACTACTGCTGCACCTACGACAACAGCACCTACTACTGTTGCAACAACAACAGCAGCACCTACAACTACTGCTTCACCTACGACAGCAGCACTTACTACTGTTGCAACAACAACAGCAGCACCTACAACTACTGCTGCACCTACGACAACAGCACCTACTACTGTTGCAACAACAACAGTGCCACCTACAACTACTGCTTCACCTACAACTATAGCTCCTACTACTGTTGCAACAACAACAGCAGCACCTACAACTACTGCTGCAACAACAACAGCAGCACCTACAACTACTGCTTCACCTACGACAGCAGCACTTACTACTGTTGCAACAACAACAGCAGCACCTACAACTACTGCTGCACCTACGACAACAGCACCTACTACTGTTGCAACAACAACAGTGCCACCTACAACTACTGCTTCACCTACGACAACAGCACCTACTACTGTTGCTACAACAACAGTGCCACCTACAACTACTGCTGCACCTATGACAGCAGCACCTACTACTGTTGCAACAACAACAGCAGCACCTACTACTGTTGCAACAACAACAGCAGCACCTACAACTACTGCTGCACCTACGACAGCAGCACCTACTAATGTTTTAACAACAACTGCAGCACCTACAACTACTGCTTCACCTACGACAGCAGCACCTACTACTGTTGCAACAACAACAGCAGCACCTACTACTGTTGCAACAACAACAGCAGCACCTACAACTACTGCTGCACCTACGACAGCAGCACCTACTACTGTTGTAACAACAACTGCAGCACCTACAACTACTGCTTCAACTATGACAGCATCACCTACTACTGTTGTAACAACAACAGCAGCACCTACTACTGTTGCAACCATAACAGCAGCACCTACTACTGTTGCAACAACAACAGCGGCACCTACAACTACTGCTGCACCTACGACAGCAGTACCTACTACTGTTGTAACAACAACAGCAGCACCTACTACTGTTGCAACAACAACAGCAGCACCTACAACTACTGCTGCTCCGACAACGGTGCCACCTACAACCACTGCTGCCTCTATGACAGCAGCACCTACTACTGTTGCAACAACAACAGCAGCACCTACAACTACTGCTGCACCTACGACAGCAGCACCTACTACTGTTGCAACAACAACATCAGCACCTACAACTACTGCTGCACCTACGACAACAGCACCTACTACTGTTGCAACAACAACAGCAGCACCTACAACTACTGCTGCACCTACGACAGCAGCACCTACTACTGTTGCAACAACAACAGCAGCACCTACAACTACTGCTGCACCTACGACAACAGCACCTACTACTGTTGCAACAACAACAGTGCCACCTACAACTACTGCTTCACCTACAACTGCAGCACCTACTACTGTTGCAACAACAACATCAGCACCTACAACTACTGCTTCACCTACGACTGCAGCACCTACTACTGTTGCAACAACAACAGCAGCACCTACAACTACTGCTTCACCTACAACTGCAGCCCCTACTACTGTTGCAACAACAACAGCAGGACCTACTACTGTTGTAACAACAACTGCAGCACCTACAACTACTGCTTCACCTACAACTGCAGCCCCTACGACTGTTGCAACAACAACAGTAGCACCTACTACTGTTGTAACAACAACTGCAGCACCTACAACTACTGCTGCACCTACGACAGCAGCACCTACTTCTGTTGCAACAACAACAGCAGGTCCTACAACTACTGCTGCACCTACGACAACAGCACCTACTACTGTTGCCACAACAACAGCAGCACCTACAACTACTGCTGCACCTACAACAACAGCACCTACTACTGTTGCAACAACAACAGCAGCACCTACAACTACTGCTTCACCTACGACAGCAGCACTTACTACTGTTGCAACAACAACAGCAGCACCTACAACTACTGCTGCAACTACGACAACAGCACCTACTACTGTTGCAACAACAACAGTGCCACCTACAACTACTGCTTCACCTACAACTATAGCTCCTACTACTGTTGCAACAACAACAGCAGCACCTACAACTACTGCTGCAACAACAACAGCAGCACCTACAACTACTGCTTCACCTACGACAGCAGCACTTACTACTGTTGCAACAACAACAGCAGCACCTACAACTACTGCTGCACCTAGGACAACAGCACCTACTACTGTTGCAACAACAACAGTGCCACCTACAACTACTGCTTCACCTACGACAACAGCACCTACTACTGTTGCAACAACAACAGTGCCACCTACAACTACTGCTGCACCTACGACAGCAGCACCTACTACTGTTGCAACAACAACAGCAGCACCTACTACTGTTGCAACAACAACAGCAGCACCTACAACTACTGCTGCACCTACGACAGCAGCACCTACTACTGTTTTAACAACAACTGCAGCACCTACAACTACTGCTTCACCTACAACAGCAGCACCTACTACTGTTGCAACAACAACAGCAGCACCTACTACTGTTGCAACAACAACAGCAGCACCTACAACTACTGCTGCACCTACGACAGCAGCACCTACTACTGTTGTAACAACAACTGCAGCACCTACAACTACTGCTTCACCTACGACAGCATCACCTACTACTGTTGTAACAACAACAGCAGCACCTACTACTGTTGCAACCATAACAGCAGCACCTACTACTGTTGCAACAACAACAGCAGCACCTACAACTACTGCTGCACCTACGACAGCAGCACTTACTACTGTTGCAACAACAACAGCAGCACCTACAACTACTGCTGCAACAACAACAGCAGCACCTACAACTACTGCTTCACCTACGACAGCAGCACTTACTACTGTTGCAACAACAACAGCAGCACCTACAACTACTGCTGCACCTACGACAACAGCACCTACTACTGTTGCAACAACAACAGTGCCACCTACAACTACTGCTTCACCTACGACAACAGCACCTACTACTGTTGCAACAACAACAGTGCCACCTACAACTACTGCTACACCTACGACAGCAGCACCTACTGCTGTTGCAACAACAACAACAGCACCTACAACTACTGCTGCACCTACGACAGCAGCACCTACTACTGTTTTAACAACAACTGCAGCACCTACAACTACTGCTTCACCTACGACAGCAGCACCTACTACTGTTGCAACAACAACAGCAGCACCTACCACTGTTGCAACAACAACAGCAGCACCTACAACTACTGCTGCACCTACGACAGCAGCACCTACTACTGTTGTAACAACAACTGCAGCACCTACAACTACTGCTTCACCTACGACAGCATCACCTACTACTGTTGTAACAACAACAGCAGCACCTACTACTGTTGCAACCATAACAGCAGCACCTACTACTGTTGCAACAACAACAGCATCACCTACAACTACTGCTGCACCTACGACAGCAGTACCTACTACTGTTGTAACAACAACAGCAGCACCTACTACTGTTGCAACAACAACAGCAGCACCTACAACTACTGCTGCTCCGACAACGGTGCCACCTAAAACCACTGCTGCCTCTACGACAGCAGCACCTACTACTGTTGCAACAACAACAGCAGCACCTACAACTACTGCTGCACCTACGACAACAGCACCTACTACTGTTGCAACAACAACAGCAGCACCTACAACTACTGCTGCACCTACGACAGCAGCACCTACTACTGTTGCAACAACAACAGCAGCACCTACAACTACTGCTGCACCTACGACTGCAGCACCTACTACTGTTGCAACAACAACAGCAGCACCTACAACTACTGCTTCACCTACAACTGCAGCCCCCACTACTGTTGCAACAACAACAGCAGGACCTACTACTGTTGTAACAACAACTGCAGCACCTACAACTACTGCTTCACCTACAACTGCAGCCCCTACGACTGTTGCAACAACAACAGCAGGTCCTACAACTACTGCTTCACCTACAACTTCAGCCCCTACTACTGTTGCAACAACAACAGCAGCACCTACAACTACTGCTGCACCTACGACAACAGCACCTACTACTGTTGCGACAACAACAGCAGCACCTACAACTACTGCTTCACCTACGACAGCAGTACCTACTACTGTTGCAACAACAACTGCAGCCCCTACTACTGTTGCAACAACAACAGCAGCACCTACAACTACTGCTTCACCTACGACAGCAGCACCTACTACTGTTGCAACAACAACAGCAGCACCTACAACTACTGCTGCACCTACGACAACAGCACCTACTACTGTTGCAACAACAACAGCAGCACCTACAACTACTGCTTCACCTACGACAGCAGTACCTACTACTGTTGCAACAACAACTGCAGCCCCTACTACTGTTGCAACAACAACAGCAGCACCTACAACTACTGCTTCACCTACGACAGCAGCACCTACCACTGTTGCAACAACAACAGCAGCACCTACAACTACTGCTGCACCTACGACAACAGCACCTACTACTGTTGCAACAACAACAGCAGCACCTACAACTACTGCTGCACCTACGACAACAGCACCTACTACTGTTGCAACAACAACAGCAGCACCTACAACTACTGCTTCACCTACAACAGCAGCACCTACTACTGTTGCAACAACAACAGCAGCACCTACAACTACTGCTGCACCTACGACAACAGCACCTACTACTGTTGCAACAACAACAGTGCCACCTACAACTACTGCTTCACCTACAACTGCAGCTCCTACTACTCTTGCAACAACAACAGCAGCACCTACAACTACTGCTGCACCTACGACAACAGCACCTACTACTGTTGCAACAACAACAACAGCAGCAGCTACTACTGTTGCAACAACTACAGCAGCACCTACAACTACTGCTGCACCTACGACAGCAGCACCTACTACTGTTGTAACAACTACTGCTTCACCTACGACAGCAGCCCCTACTACTGTTGCAACAACAACAGTAGCACCTACTACTGTTGTAACAACAACTGCAGCACCTACAACTACTGCTTCACCTACAACTGCAGCCCCTACTACTGTTGCAACAACAACAGTTCCACCTACAACAACTGCTGCACCTACGACAGCAGCACCTACTACTGTTGCAACAACAACAGCAGGTCCTATAACTACTGCTGCACCTACGACAACAGCACCTACTACTGTTGCATCAACAACAACAGCACCTACAACTACTGCTGCACCTACGACAACAGCACCTACTACTGTTGCAACAACAACAGCAGCACCTACAACTAATGCTTCACCTACGACAGCAGTACCTACTACTGTTGCAACAATAACTGCAGCCCCTACTACTGTTGCAAAAACAACAGCAGCACCTACAACTACTGCTTCACCTACGACAGCAGCACCTACTACTGTTGCAACAACAACAACAGCAGCACCTACAACTACTGCTGCACCTACGACAACAGCACCTACTACTGTTGCAACAACAACAGCAGCACCTACAACTACTGCTGCACCTACGACAACAGCACCTACTACTGTTGCAACAACAACAGCAGCACCTACAACTACTGCTTCACCTACAACAGCAGCACCTACTACTGTTGCAACAACAACAGCAGCACCTACAACTACTGCTGCACCTACGACAACAGCACCTACTACTGTTGCAACAACAACAGTGCCACCTACAACTACTGCTTCACCTACAACTGCAGCTCCTACTACTCGTGCAACAACAACAGCAGCACCTACAACTACTGCTGCACCTACGACAACAGCACCTACTACTGTTGCAACAACAACAGTGCCACCTACAACTACTGCTGCACCTACGACAGCAGCACCTACTACTGTTGCAACAACAACAGCAGCACCTACAACTACTGCTGCACCTACGACAGCAGCACCTACTACTGTTTTAACAACAACTGCAGCACCTACAACTACTGCTTCACCTACGACAGCAGCACCTACTACTGTTGCAACAACAACAGCAGCAGCATCTACTACTGTTGCAACAACAACAACAGCAGCACCTACAACTACTGCTGCACCTACGACAGCAGCACCTACTACTGTTGTAACAACAACTGCAGCACCTACAACTACTGCTTCACCTACGACAGCATCACCTACTACTGTTGTAACAACAACAGCAGCACCTACTACTGTTGCAACCATAACAGCAGCACCTACTACTGTTGCAACAACAACAGCAGCACCTACAACTACTGCTGCACCTACGACAGCAGCACCTACTTCTGTTGTAACAACAACAGCAGCACCTACTACTGTTGCAACAACAACAGCAGCACCTACAACTACTGCTGCTCCGACAACGGTGCCACCTACAACCACTGCTGCCTCTACGACAGCAGCACCCACTACTGTTGCAACAACAACTGCAGCACCTACAACTACTGCTTCACCTACGACAGCAGCACCTACTACTGTTGTAACAACAACAGCAGCACCTACTACTGTTGCAACAACAACAGCAGCACCTACTACTGTTGCAACAACAGCAGCAGCACCTACAACTACTGCTGCACCTACGACAGCAGCACATACTACTGTTGCAACAACAACAGCAGCACCTACTACTGTTGAAACAACAACAGCAGCACCTACAACTACTGCTGCACCTACGACAGCAGCACCTACTACTGTTGTAACAACAACTTTAGCACCTACAACTACTGCTTCACCTACGACAGCAGCACCTACTACTGTTGTAACAACAGCATTACCTACTACTGTTGCAACCATAACAGCAGCACCTACTACTGTTGCAACAACAACAGCAGCACCTACAACTACTGCTACACCTACGACAGCAGCACCTACTACTGTTGTAACAACAACAGCAGCACCTACTACTGTTGCAACTACAACAACAGCACCTACAACTACTGCTGCTCCGACAACGTTGCCACCTACAACCACTGCTGCCTCTACAACAGCAGCACCTACTACTGTTGCAACAACAACAGCAGCACCTACAACTACTGCTGCACCTACGACAACAGCACCTACTACTGTTGCAACAACAACAGCAGCACCTACAACTACTGCTTCACCTACGACAGCAGCACCTACTACTGTTGCAACAACAACTGCAGCCCCTACTACTGTTGCAACAACAACAGCAGGACCTACTACTGTTGTAACAACAACTGCAGCACCTACAACTACTGCTTCACCTACAACTGCAGCCCCTACTACTGTTGCAACAACAACAGCAGCACCTACAACTACTGCTTCACCTACAACTGCAGCCCCTACTACTGTTGCAACAACAACAGTACCTACTACTGTTGTAACAACAACTGCAGCACCTACAACTACTGCTTCACCTACAACTGCAGCCCCTACTACTGTTGCAACAACAACAGCAGCACCTACAACTACTGCTTCAACTACAACTGCAGCCCCTACTACTGTTGCAACAACAACACTAGCACCTACTACTGTTGTAACAACAACTGCAGCACCTACAACTACTGCTTCACCTACAACTGCAGCCCCTACTACTGTTGCAACAACAACAGTGCCACCTACAACTACTGCTGCACCTACGACAGCAGCACTTACTACTGTTGCAACAACAACAGCAGCACCTACAACTACTGCTGCACCTACGACAACAGCACCTACTACTGTTGCAACAACAACAGCAGCACCTACAACTACTGCTGCAACAACAACAGCAGCACCTACAACTACTGCTTCACCTACGACAGCAGCACTTACTACTGTTGCAACAACAACAGCAGCACCTACAACTACTGCTGCACCTACGACAACAGCACCTACTACTGTTGCAACAACAACAGCAGCACCTACAACTACTGCAGCACCTACAACTACTGCTTCACCTACGACAGCAGCACCTACTACTGTTGCAACAACAACAGCAGCACCTACTACTGTTGCAACAACAACAGCAGCACCTACAACTACTGCTGCACCTATGACAGCAGCACCTACTACTGTTGTAACAACAACTGCAGCACCTACAACTACTGCTTCACCTACGACAGCATCACCTACTACTGTTGTAACAACAACAGCAGCACCTACTACTGTTGCAACCATAACAGCAGCACCTACTACTGTTGCAACAACAACAGCATCACCTACAACTACTGCTGCACCTACGACAACAGCACCTACTACTGTTGCAACAACAACAGTGCCACCTACAACTACTGCTTCACCTACAACTGCAGCTCCTACTACTCTTGCAACAACAACTGCAGCACCTACAACTACTGCTTCACCTACAACTGCAGCCCCTACTACTGTTGCAACAACAACAGCAGCACCTACAACTACTGCTTCAACTACAACTGCAGCCCCTACTACTGTTGCAACAACAACACTAGCACCTACTACTGTTGCAACAACAACAGCAGCACCTACAACTACTGCTGCACCTACGACAACAGCACCTACTACTGTTGCAACAACAACAGTGCCACCTACAACTACTGCTTCACCTACGACAACAGCACCTACTACTGTTGCAACAACAACAGTGCCACCTACAACTACTGCTACACCTACGACAGCAGCACCTACTGCTGTTGCAACAACAACAGCAGCACCTACTACTGTTACAACAACAACAGCAGCACCTACAACTACTGCTGCACCTACGACAGCAGCACCTACTACTGTTTTAACAACAACTGCAGCACCTACAACTACTGCTTCACCTACGACAGCAGCACCTACTACTGTTGCAACAACAACAGCAGCACCTACTACTGTTGCAACAACAACAGCAGCACCTACAACTACTGCTGCACCTATGACAGCAGCACCTACTACTGTTGTAACAACAACTGCAGCACCTACAACTACTGCTTCACCTACGACAGCATCACCTACTACTGTTGTAACAACAACAGCAGCACCTACTACTGTTGCAACCATAACAGCAGCACCTACTACTGTTGCAACAACAACAGCATCACCTACAACTACTGCTGCACCTACGACAGCAGTACCTACTACTGTTGTAACAACAACAGCAGCACCTACTACTGTTGCAACAACAACAGCAGCACCTACAACTACTGCTGCTCCGACAACGGTGCCACCTAAAACCACTGCTGCCTCTACGACAGCAGCACCTACTACTGTTGCAACAACAACAGCAGCACCTACAACTACTGCTGCACCTACGACAGCAGCACCTACTACTGTTACAACAACAACAGCAGCACCTACAACTACTGCTGCACCTACGACAACAGCACCTACTACTGTTGCAACAACAACAGCAGCACCTACAACTACTGCTGCACCTACGACAGCAGCACCTACTACTGTTGCAACAACAACAGCAGCACCTACAACTACTGCTGCACCTACGACTGCAGCACCTACTACTGTTGCAACAACAACAGCAGCACCTACAACTACTGCTTCACCTACAACTGCAGCCCCTACTACTGTTGCAACAACAACAGCAGGACCTACTACTGTTGTAACAACAACTGCAGCACCTACAACTACTGCTTCACCTACAACTGCAGCCCCTACGACTGTTGCAACAACAACAGCAGGTCCTACAACTACTGCTTCACCTACAACTTCAGCCCCTACTACTGTTGCAACAACAACAGCAGCACCTACAACTACTGCTGCACCTACGACAACAGCACCTACTACTGTTGCAACAACAACAGCAGCACCTACAACTACTGCTTCACCTACGACAGCAGTACCTACTACTGTTGCAACAACAACTGCAGCCCCTACTACTGTTGCAACAACAACAGCAGCACCTACAACTACTGCTTCACCTACGACAGCAGCACCTACTACTGTTGCAACAACAACAGCAGCACCTACAACTACTGCTGCACCTACGACAACAGCACCTACTACTGTTGCAACAACAACAGCAGCACCTACAACTACTGCTTCACCTACGACAGCAGTACCTACTACTGTTGCAACAACAACTGCAGCCCCTACTACTGTTGCAACAACAACAGCAGCACCTACAACTACTGCTTCAACTACGACAGCAGCACCTACCACTGTTGCAACAACAACAGCAGCACCTACAACTACTGCTGCACCTACGACAACAGCACCTACTACTGTTGCAACAAAAACAGCAGCACCTACAACTACTGCTGCACCTACGACAACAGCACCTACTACTGTTGCAACAACAACAGCAGCACCTACAACTACTGCTTCACCTACAACAGCAGCACCTACTACTGTTGCAACAACAACAGCAGCACCTACAACTACTGCTGCACCTACGACAACAGCACCTACTACTGTTGCAACAACAACAGTGCCACCTACAACTACTGCTTCACCTACAACTGCAGCTCCTACTACTCTTGCAACAACAACAGCAGCACCTACAACTACTGCTGCACCTACGACAACAGCACCTACTATTGTTGCAACAACAACAGCAGCAGCTACTACTGTTGCAACAACAACAGCAGCACCTACAACTACTGCTGCACCTACGACAGCAGCACCTACTACTGTTGTAACAACTACTGCTTCACCTACGACAGCAGCCCCTACTACTGTTGCAACAACAACAGTAGCACCTACTACTGTTGTAACAACAACTGCAGCACCTACAACTACTGCTTCACCTACAACTGCAGCCCCTACTACTGTTGCAACAACAACAGTTCCACCTACAACAACTGCTGCACCTACGACAGCAGCACCTACTACTGTTGCAACAACAACAGCAGGTCCTACAACTACTGCTGCACCTACGACAACAGCACCTACTACTGTTGCAACAACAACAGCAGCACCTACAACTAATGCTTCACCTACGACAGCAGTACCTACTACTGTTGCAACAATAACTGCAGCCCCTACTACTGTTGCAACAACAACAGCAGCACCTACAACTACTGCTTCACCTACGACAGCAGCACCTACTACTGTTGCAACAACAACAACAGCAGCACCTACAACTACTGCTGCACCTACGACAACAGCACCTACTACTGTTGCAACAACAACAGCAGCACCTACAACTACTGCTGCACCTACGACAACAGCACCTACTACTGTTGCAACAACAACAGCAGCACCTACAACTACTGCTTCCCCTACAACAGCAGCACCTACTACTGTTGCAACAACAACAGCAGCACCTACAACTACTGCTGCACCTACGACAACAGCACCTACTACTGTTGCAACAACAACAGTGCCACCTACAACTACTGCTTCACCTACAACTGCAGCTCCTACTACTCTTGCAACAACAACAGCAGCACCTACAACTACTGCTGCACCTACGACAACAGCACCTACTACTGTTGCAACAACAACAGTGCCACCTACAACTACTGCTGCACCTACGACAGCAGCACCTACTACTGTTGCAACAACAACAGCAGCACCTACAACTACTGCTGCACCTACGACAGCAGCACCTACTACTGTTTTAACAACAACTGCAGCACCTACAACTACTGCTTCACCTACGACAGCAGCACCTACTACTGTTGCAACAACAACAGCAGCAGCAGCTACTACTGTTGCAACAACAACAACAGCAGCACCTACAACTACTGCTGCACCTACGACAGCAGCACCTACTACTGTTGTAACAACAACTGCAGCACCTACAACTACTGCTTCACCTACGACAGCATCACCTACTACTGTTGTAACAACAACAGCAGCACCTACTACTGTTGCAACCATAACAGCAGCACCTACTACTGTTGCAACAACAACAGCAGCACCTACAACTACTGCTGCACCTACGACAGCAGCACCTACTTCTGTTGTAACAACAACAGCAGCACCTACTACTGTTGCAACAACAACAGCAGCACCTACAACTACTGCTGCTCCGACAACGGTGCCACCTACAACCACTGCTGCCTCTACGACAGCAGCACCCACTACTGTTGCAACAACAACTGCAGCACCTACAACTACTGCTTCACCTACGACAGCAGCACCTACTACTGTTGTAACAACAACAGCAGCACCTACTACTGTTGCAACAACAACAGCAGCACCTACTACTGTTGCAACAACAGCAGCAGCACCTACAACTACTGCTGCACCTACGACAGCAGCACATACTACTGTTGCAACAACAACAGCAGCACCTACTACTGTTGAAACAACAACAGCAGCACCTACAACTACTGCTGCACCTACGACAGCAGCACCTACTACTGTTGTAACAACAACTTTAGCACCTACAACTACTGCTTCACCTACGACAGCAGCACCTACTACTGTTGTAACAACAGCATTACCTACTACTGTTGCAACCATAACAGCAGCACCTACTACTGTTGCAACAACAACAGCAGCACCTACAACTACTGCTACACCTACGACAGCAGCACCTACTACTGTTGTAACAACAACAGCAGCACCTACTACTGTTGCAACTACAACAACAGCACCTACAACTACTGCTGCTCCGACAACGTTGCCACCTACAACCACTGCTGCCTCTACAACAGCAGCACCTACTACTGTTGCAACAACAACAGCAGCACCTACAACTACTGCTGCACCTACGACAACAGCACCTACTACTGTTGCAACAACAACAGCAGCACCTACAACTACTGCTGCACCTACGACAACAGCACCTACTACTGTTGCAACAACAACAGCAGCACCTACAACTACTGCTTCACCTACGACAGCAGCACCTACTACTGTTGCAACAACAACTGCAGCCCCTACTACTGTTGCAACAACAACAGCAGGACCTACTACTGTTGTAACAACAACTGCAGCACCTACAACTACTGCTTCACCTACAACTGCAGCCCCTACTACTGTTGCAACAACAACAGCAGCACCTACAACTACTGCTTCACCTACAACTGCAGCCCCTACTACTGTTGCAACAACAACAACAGTACCTACTACTGTTGTAACAACAACTGCAGCACCTACAACTACTGCTTCACCTACAACTGCAGCCCCTACTACTGTTGCAACAACAACAGCAGCACCTACAACTACTGCTTCACCTACAACTGCAGCCCCTACTACTGTTGCAACAACAACAGTAGCACCTACTACTGTTGTAACAACAACTGCAGCACCTACAACTACTGCTTCACCTACAACTGCAGCCCCTACTACTGTTGCAACAACAACAGTGCCACCTACAACTACTGCTGCACCTACGACAGCAGCACCTACTACTGTTGCAACAACAACAGCAGGTCCTACAACTACTGCTGCACCTACGACAACAGCACCTACTACTGTTGCAACAACGACAGCAGCACCTACAACTACTGCTGCACCTACGACAACAGCACCTACTACTGTTGCAACAACAACAGCAGCACCTACAACTACTGCTTCACCTACGACAGCAGTACCTACTACTGTTGCAACAACAACTGCAGCCCCTACTACTGTTGCAACAACAAAAGCAGCACCTACAACTACTGCTTCACCTACGACAGCAGCACCTACTACTGTTGCAACAACAACAGCAGCACCTACAACTACTGCTGCACCTACGACAACAGCACCTACTACTGTTGCAACAACAACAGCAGCACCTACAACTACTGCTGCACCTACGACAACAGCACCTACTACTGTTGCAACAACAACAGCAGCACCTACAACTACTTCTTCACCTACGACAGCAGTACCTACTACTGTTGCAACAATAACTGCAGCCCCTACTACTGTTGCAACAACAACAGCAGCACCTACAACTACTGCTTCACCTACGACAGCAGCACCTACTACTGTTGCAACAACAAAAACAGCAGCACCTACAACTACTGCTGCACCTACGACAACAGCACCTACTACTGTTGCAACAACAACAGCAGCACCTACAACTACTGCTGCACCTACGACAACAGCACCTACTACTGTTGCAACAACAACAGCAGCCCCTACAACTACTGCTTCACCTACGACAGCAGCACCTACTACTGTTGCAACAACAACAGCAGCACCTACAACTGCAGCCCCTACTACTGTTGCAACAACAACAGCAGCACCTACTACTGTTTTAACAACAACTGCAGCACCTACAACTACTGCTTCACCTACAACTGCAGCTCCTTCTACTCTTGCAACAACAACAGCAGCACCTACAACTACTGATGCATCTACGACAACAGCCCCTACTACTGTTGCAACAACAACAGTGCCACCTACAACTACTGCTGCACCTACGACAGCAGCACCTACTACTGTTGCAACAACAACAGCAGCACCTACTACTGTTGCAACAACAACAGCAGCACCTACAACTACTGCTGCACCTACGACAGCAGCACCTACTACTGTTGCAACTACAACAGCAGCACCTAAAACTACTGCTGCTCCGACAACGGTGCCACCTACAACCACTGCTGCCTCTACAACAGCAGCACCTACTACTGTTGCAACAACAACAGCAGCACCTACAACTACTGCTGCACCTACGACAGCAGCACCTACTACTGTTGCAACAACAACAGCAGCACCTACAACTACTGTTGCACCTACGACAACAGCACCTACTACTGTTGCAACAACAACAGCAGCACCTACAACTACTGCTGCACCTACGACAACAGCACCTACTACTGTTGCAACAACAACAGCAGCACCTACAACTACTGCTTCACCTACGACAGCACCTACTACTGTTGCAACAACAACAGCAGCACCTACAACTACTGCTGCACCTACGACAACAGCACCTACTACTGTTGCAACAACAACAGTGCCACCTACAACTACTGCTTCACCTACAACTGCAGCCCCTACTACTGTTGCAACAACAACAGTGCCACCTACAACTACTGCTGAACCTACGACAGCAGCACCTACTACTGTTGCAACAACAACAGCAGCACCTACTAATGTTGCAACAACAACAGTGCCACCTACAACTACTGCTTCACCTACAACTGCAGCCCCTACTACTGTTGCAACAACAACAGTGCCACCTACAACTACTGCTGAACCTACGACAGCAGCACCTACTACTGTTGTAACAACAACTGCAGCACCTACAACTACTGCTGCACCTACGACAGCAGCACCTACTACTGTTGCAACAACAACAGCAGCACCTACAACTACTGCTGCACCTACGACAGCAGCACCTACTACTGTTTTAACAACAACTGCAGCACCTACAACTACTGCTTCACCTACGACAGCAGCACCTACTACTGTTGTAACAACAACAGCAGCACCTACTACTGTTGCAACAACAACAGCAGCACCTACTACTGTTTCAACAACAGCAGCAGCACCTACAACTACTGCTGCACCTACGACAGCAGCACATACTACTGTTGCAACAACAACAGCAGCACCTACTACTGTTGAAACAACAACAGCAGCACCTACAACTACTGCTGCACCTACGACAGAAGCACCTACTTCTGTTGTAATAACAACTGCAGCACCTACAACTACTGCTTCACCTACGACAGCAGCACCTACTACTGTTGTAACAACAACAGCAGCACCTACTACTGTTGCAACCATAACAGCAGCACCTACTACTGTTGCAACAACAACAGCAGCACCTACAACTACTGCTACACCTACGACAGCAGCACCTACTACTGTTGTAACAACAACAGCAGCACCTACTACTGTTGCAACTACAACAACAGCACCTACAACTACTGCTGCTACAACAACGTTGCCACCTACAACCACTGCTGCCTCTACAACAGCAGCACCTACTACTGTTGCAACAACAACAGCAGCACCTACAACTACTGCTGCATCTACGACAGCAGCACCTACTACTGTTGCAACAACAACAGCAGCACCTACAACTACTGCTGCACCTACGACAACAGCACCTACTACTGTTGCAACAACAACAGCAGCACCTACAACTACTGCTTCACCTACGACAGCAGCACCTACTACTTTTGCAACAACAACTGCAGCCCCTACTACTGTTGCAACAACAACAGCAGCACCTACAACTACTGCTTCACCTACGGCAGCAGCACCTACTACTGTTGCAACAACAACAGCAGCACCTACATCTACTGCTGCACCTACGACAACAGCACCTACTACTGTTATAACAACAACAGCAGCACCTACAACTACTGCTTCACCTATGACAGCAGCACTTACTACTGTTGCAACAACAACAGCAGCACCTACAACTACTGCTGCACCTACGACAACAGCACCTACTACTGTTGCAACAACAACAGTGCCACCTACAACTACTGCTTCACCTACAACTGCAGCTCCTACTACTGTTGCAACAACAACAGCAGCACCTACAACTACTGCTGCAACAACAACAGCAGCACCTACAACTACTGCTTCACCTACGACAGCAGCACTTACTACTGTTGCAACAACAACAGCAGCACCTACAACTACTGCTGCACCTACGACAACAGCACCTACTACTGTTGCAACAACAACAGTGCCACCTACAACTACTGCTTCACCTACGACAACAGCACCTACTACTGTTGCAACAACAACAGTGCCACCTACAACTACTGCTGCACCTACGACAGCAGCACCTACTATTGTTGCAACAACAACAGCAGCACCTACTACTGTTGCA
Source organism: Notothenia rossii (assembly GCF_949606895.1). NCBI lineage: Eukaryota > Metazoa > Chordata > Actinopteri > Perciformes > Nototheniidae > Notothenia > Notothenia rossii. The sequence continues at coordinate 66,164 of NW_027639531.1, read as the reverse complement.
ACAACAACAGCAGCACCTACAACTACTGCTGCACCTACGACAGCAGCACCTACTACTGTTTTAACAACAACTGCAGCACCTACAACTACTGCTTCACCTAAGACAGCAGCACCTACTACTGTTGCAACAACAACAGCAGCACCTACAACTACTGCTGCACCTACGACAGCAGCACCTACTACTGTTGTAACAACAACTGCAGCACCTACAACTACTGCTTCACCTACGACAGCATCACCTACTACTGTTGTAACAACAACTGCAGCACCTACAACTACTGCTGCACCTACGACAGCAGCACCTACTACTGTTGCAACAACAACAGTGCCACCTACAACTACTGCTGAACCTACGACAGCAGCACCTACTACTGTTGTAACAACAACTGCAGCACCTACAACTACTGCTGCACCTACGACAGCAGCACCTACTACTGTTGCAACAACAACAGCAGCACCTACAACTACTGCTGCACCTACGACAGCAGCACCTACTACTGTTTTAACAACAACTGCAGCACCTACAACTACTGCTTCACCTACGACAGCAGCACCTACTACTGTTGTAACAACAACAGCAGCACCTACTACTGTTGCAACAACAACAGCAGCACCTACTACTGTTTCAACAACAGCAGCAGCACCTACAACTACTGCTGCACCTACGACAGCAGCACATACTACTGTTGCAACAACAACAGCAGCACCTACTACTGTTGAAACAACAACAGCAGCACCTACAACTACTGCTGCACCTACGACAGAAGCACCTACTTCTGTTGTAATAACAACTGCAGCACCTACAACTACTGCTTCACCTACGACAGCAGCACCTACTACTGTTGTAACAACAACAGCAGCACCTACTACTGTTGCAACCATAACAGCAGCACCTACTACTGTTGCAACAACAACAGCAGCACCTACAACTACTGCTACACCTACGACAGCAGCACCTACTACTGTTGTAACAACAACAGCAGCACCTACTACTGTTGCAACTACAACAACAGCACCTACAACTACTGCTGCTACAACAACGTTGCCACCTACAACCACTGCTGCCTCTACAACAGCAGCACCTACTACTGTTGCAACAACAACAGCAGCACCTACAACTACTGCTGCATCTACGACAGCAGCACCTACTACTGTTGCAACAACAACAGCAGCACCTACAACTACTGCTGCACCTACGACAACAGCACCTACTACTGTTGCAACAACAACAGCAGCACCTACAACTACTGCTTCACCTACGACAGCAGCACCTACTACTTTTGCAACAACAACTGCAGCCCCTACTACTGTTGCAACAACAACAGCAGCACCTACAACTACTGCTTCACCTACGGCAGCAGCACCTACTACTGTTGCAACAACAACAGCAGCACCTACATCTACTGCTGCACCTACGACAACAGCACCTACTACTGTTATAACAACAACAGCAGCACCTACAACTACTGCTTCACCTATGACAGCAGCACTTACTACTGTTGCAACAACAACAGCAGCACCTACAACTACTGCTGCACCTACGACAACAGCACCTACTACTGTTGCAACAACAACAGTGCCACCTACAACTACTGCTTCACCTACAACTGCAGCTCCTACTACTGTTGCAACAACAACAGCAGCACCTACAACTACTGCTGCAACAACAACAGCAGCACCTACAACTACTGCTTCACCTACGACAGCAGCACTTACTACTGTTGCAACAACAACAGCAGCACCTACAACTACTGCTGCACCTACGACAACAGCACCTACTACTGTTGCAACAACAACAGTGCCACCTACAACTACTGCTTCACCTACGACAACAGCACCTACTACTGTTGCAACAACAACAGTGCCACCTACAACTACTGCTGCACCTACGACAGCAGCACCTACTATTGTTGCAACAACAACAGCAGCACCTACTACTGTTGCAACAACAACAGCAGCACCTACAACTACTGCTGCACCTACGACAGCAGCACCTACTACTGTTTTAACAACAACTGCAGCACCTACAACTACTGCTTCACCTAAGACAGCAGCACCTACTACTGTTGCAACAACAACAGCAGCACCTACTACTGTTGCAACAACAACAGCAGCACCTACAACTACTGCTGCACCTACGACAGCAGCACCTACTACTGTTGTAACAACAACTGCAGCACCTACAACTACTGCTTCACCTACGACAGCATCACCTACTACTGTTGTAACAACAACAGCAGCACCTACTACTGTTGCAACCATAACAGCAGCACCTACTACTGTTGCAACAACAACAGCAGCACCTACAACTACTGCTGCACCTACGACAGCAGCACCTACTACTGTTGTAACAACAACAGCAGCACCTACTACTGTTGCAACAACAATAGCAGCACCTACAACTACTGCTGCTCCGACAACGGTGCCACCTACAACCACTGCTGCCTCTACGACAGCAGCACGTACTACTGTTGCAACAACAACAGCAGCACCTACAACTACTGCTGCACCTACGACAGCAGCACCTACTACTGTTGCAACAACAACAGCAGCACCTACAACTACTGCTGCACCTACGACAACAGCATCTACTACTGTTGCAACAACAACAGCAGCACCTACAACTACTGCTGCACCTACGACAGCAGCACCTATTACTGTTGCAACAACAACAGCAGCACCTACAACTACTGCTGCACCTACGACAACAGCACCTACTACTGTTGCAACAACAACAGTGCCACCTACAACTACTGCTTCACCTACAACTGCAGCACCTACTACTGTTGCAACAACAACATCAGCACCTACAACTACTGCTTCACCTACGACAGCAGCACCTACTACTGTTGCAACAACAACAGCAGCACCTACAACTACTGCTTCACCTACAACTGCAGCCCCTACTACTGTTGCAACAACAACAGCAGCACCTACAACTACTGCTTCACCTACAACTGCAGCCCCTACTACTGTTGCAACAACAACAGCAGGACCTACTACTGTTGTAACAACAACTGCAGCACCTACAACTACTGCTTCACCTACAACTGCAACCCCTACGACTGTTGCAACAACAACAGCAGCACCTACAACTACTGCTTCACCTACAACTGCAGCCCCTACTACTGTTGCAACAACAACAGCAGCACCTACTACTGTTGTAACAACAACTGCAGCACCTACAACTACTGCTTCACCTACAACTGCAGCCCCTACTACTGTTGCAACAACAACAGCAGCACCTACAACTACTGCTTCACCTACAACTGCAGCCCCTACTACTGTTGCAACAACAACAGTAGCACCTACTACTGTTGTAACAACAACTGCAGCACCTACAACTACTGCTTCACCTACAACTGCAGCACCTACTACTGTTGCAACAACAACATCAGCACCTACAACTACTGCTTCACCTACGACAGCAGCACCTACTACTGTTGCAACAACAACAGCAGCACCTACAACTACTGCTTCACCTACAACTGCAGCCCCTACTACTGTTGCAACAACAACAGCAGCACCTACAACTACTGCTTCACCTACAACTGCAGCCCCTACTACTGTTGCAACAACAACAGCAGGACCTACTACTGTTGTAACAACAACTGCAGCACCTACAACTACTGCTTCACCTACAACTGCAACCCCTACGACTGTTGCAACAACAACAGCAGCACCTACAACTACTGCTTCACCTACAACTGCAGCCCCTACTACTGTTGCAACAACAACAGTAGCACCTACTACTGTTGTAACAACAACTGCAGCACCTACAACTACTGCTTCACCTACAACTGCAGCCCCTACTACTGTTGCAACAACAACAGTGCCACCTACAACTACTGCTGCACCTACGACAGCAGCACCTACTACTGTTGCAACAACAACAGCAGGTCCTACAACTACTGTTGCACCTACGACAACAGCACCTACTACTGTTGCAACAACAACAGCAGCACCTACTACTACTGCTGCACCTACGACAACAGCACCTACTACTGTTGCAACAACAACAGCAGCACCTACAACTACTGCTTCACCTACGACAGCAGTACCTACTACTGTTGCAACAACAACTGCAGCCCCTACTACTGTTGCAACAACAACAGCAGCACCTACAACTACTGCTTCACCTACGACAGCAGCACCTACTACTGTTGCAACAACAACAGCAGCACCTACAACTACTGCTGCACCTACGACAACAGCACCTACTACTGTTGCAACAACAACAGCAGCACCTACAACTACTGCTGCACCTACGACAACAGAACCTACTACTGTTGCAACAACAACAGCAGCACCTACAACTACTGCTTCACCTACAACAGCAGCACCTACTACTGTTGCAACAACAACAGCAGCACCTACAACTACTGCTGCACCTACGATAACAGCACCTACTACTGTTGCAACAACAACAGTGCCACCTACAACTACTGCTTCACCTACAACTGCAGCTCCTACTACTCTTGCAACAACAACAGCAGCACCTACAACTCCTGCTGCACCTACGACAACAGCACCTACTACTGTTGCAACAACAACAGTGCCACCTACAACTACTGCTGCACCTACGACAGCAGCACCTACTACTGTTGCAACAACAACAGCAGCACCTACTACTGTTGCAACAACAACAGCAGCACCTACAACTACTGCTGCACCTACGACAGCAGCACCTACTACTGTTGCAACAACAACAGCAGGTCCTACAACTACTGCTGCACCTACGACAACAGCACCTACTACTGTTGCAACAACAACAGCAGCACCTACAACTACTGCTGCACCTACGACAGCAGCACCTACTACTGTTGCAACAACAACAGCAGGTCCTACAACTACTGCTGCACCTACGACAACAGCACCTACTACTGTTGCAACAACAACAGCAGCACCTACAACTACTGCTGCACCTACGACAACAGCACCTACTACTGTTACAACAACAACTGCAGCCCCTACTACTGTTGCAACAACAACAGCAGCACCTACAACTACTGCTTCACCTACGACAGCAGCACCTACTACTGTTGCAACAACAACAGCAGCACCTACAACTACTGCTTCACCTACGACAGCAGCACCTACTACTGTTGCAACAACAACAGCAGCACCTACAACTACTGCTGCACCTACGACAGCAGCACCTACTACTGTTGCAACAACAACAGCAGCACCTACAACTACTGCTGCACCTACGACAACAGCACCTACTACTGTTGCAACAACAACAGTGCCACCTACAACTACTGCTTCACCTACAACTGCAGCTCCTACTACTCTTGCAACAACAACAGTATCACCTACAACTCCTGCTGCACCTACGACAACAGCACTTACTACTGTTGCAACAACAACAGTGCCACCTACAACTACTGCTGCACCTACGACAGCAGCACCTACTACTGTTGCAACAACAACAGCAGCACCTACTACTGTTGCAACAACCACAGCAGCACCTACAACTACTGCTGCACCTACGACAGCAGCACCTACTACTGTTTTAACCATAACAGCAGCACCTACTACTGTTGCAACAACAACAGCAGCACCTACAACTACTGCTGCTCCGACAACGGTGCCACCTACAACCACTGCTGCCTCTACGACAGCAGCACTTACTACTGTTGCAACAACAACAGCAGCACCTACAACTACTGCTGCACCTACGACAACAGCACCTACTACTGTTGCAACAACAACAGTGCCACCTACAACTACTGCTTCACCTACGACAACAGCACCTACTACTGTTGCAACAACAACAGTGCCACCTACAACTACTGCTGCACCTACGACAGCAGCACCTACTATTGTTGCAACAACAACAGCAGCACCTACTACTGTTGCAACAACAACAGCAGCACCTACAACTACTGCTGCACCTACGACAACAGCACCTACTACTGTTTTAACAACAACTGCAGCACCTACAACTACTGCTTCACCTAAGACAGCAGCACCTACTACTGTTGCAACAACAACAGCAGCACCTACTACTGTTGCAACAACAACAGCAGCACCTACAACTACTGCTGCACCTACGACAGCAGCACCTACTACTGTTGTAACAACAACTGCAGCACCTACAACTACTGCTTCACCTACGACAGCATCACCTACTACTGCTTCACCTACGACAGCAGCACCTACTACTGTTGCAACAACAACAGCAGCACCTACAACTACTGCTTCACCTACAACTGCAGCCCCTACTACTGTTGCAACAACAACAGCAGCACCTACTACTGTTGTAACAACAACTGCAGCACCTACAACTACTGCTTCACCTACAACTGCAGCCCCTACTACTGTTGCAACAACAACAGCAGCACCTACAACTACTGCTTCACCTACAACTGCAGCCCCTACTACTGTTGCAACAACAACAGTAGCACCTACTACTGTTGTAACAACAACTGCAGCACCTACAACTACTGCTTCACCTACAACTGCAGCACCTACTACTGTTGCAACAACAACATCAGCACCTACAACTACTGCTTCACCTACGACAGCAGCACCTACTACTGTTGCAACAACAACAGCAGCACCTACAACTACTGCTTCACCTACAACTGCAGCCCCTACTACTGTTGCAACAACAACAGCAGCACCTACAACTACTGCTTCACCTACAACTGCAGCCCCTACTACTGTTGCAACAACAACAGCAGGACCTACTACTGTTGTAACAACAACTGCAGCACCTACAACTACTGCTTCACCTACAACTGCAACCCCTACGACTGTTGCAACAACAACAGCAGCACCTACAACTACTGCTTCACCTACAACTGCAGCCCCTACTACTGTTGCAACAACAACAGCAGCACCTACTACTGTTGTAACAACAACTGCAGCACCTACAACTACTGATTCACCTACAACTGCAGCCCCTACTACTGTTGCAACAACAACAGCAGCACCTACAACTACTGCTGCTCCGACAACGGTGCCACCTACAACCACTGCTGCCTCTACGACAGCAGCACGTACTACTGTTGCAACAACAACAGCAGCACCTACAACTACTGCTGCACCTACGACAGCAGCACCTACTACTGTTGCAACAACAACAGCAGCACCTACAACTACTGCTGCATCTACGACAACAGCATCTACTACTGTTGCAACAACAACAGCAGCACCTACAACTACTGCTGCACCTACGACAGCAGCACCTACTACTGTTGCAACAACAACAGCAGCACCTACAACTACTGCTGCACCTACGACAACAGCGCCTACTACTGTTGCAACAACAACAGTGCCACCTACAACTACTGCTTCACCTACAACTGCAGCACCTACTACTGTTGCAACAACAACATCAGCACCTACAACTACTGCTTCACCTACGACAGCAGCACCTACTACTGTTGCAACAACAACAGCAGCACCTACAACTACTGCTTCACCTACAACTGCAGCCCCTACTACTGTTGCAACAACAACAGCAGCACCTACAACTACTGCTTCACCTACAACTGCAGCCCCTACTACTGTTGCAACAACAACAGCAGGACCTACTACTGTTGTAACAACAACTGCAGCACCTACAACTACTGCTTCACCTACAACTGCAACCCCTACGACTGTTGCAACAACAACAGCAGCACCTACAACTACTGCTTCCCCTACAACTGCAGCCCCTACTACTGTTGCAACAACAACAGCAGCACCTAATACTGTTGTAACAACAACTGCAGCACCTACAACTACTGCTTCACCTACAACTGCAGCCCCTACTACTGTTGCAACAACAACAGCAGCACCTACAACTACTGCTTCACCTACAACTGCAGCCCCTACTACTGTTGCAACAACAACAGTAGCACCTACTACTGTTGTAACAACAACTGCAGCACCTACAACTACTGCTTCACCTACAACTGCAGCCCCTACTACTGTTGCAACAACAACAGTGCCACCTACAACTACTGCTGCACCTACGACAGCAGCACCTACTACTGTTGCAACAACAACAGCAGGTCCTACAACTACTGCTGCACCTACGACAACAGCACCTACTACTGTTGCAACAACAACAGCAGCACCTACTACTACTGCTGCACCTACGACAACAGCACCTACTACTGTTGCAACAACAACAGCAGCACCTACAACTACTGCTTCACCTACGACAGCAGTACCTACTACTGTTGCAACAACAACTGCAGCCCCTACTACTGTTGCAACAACAACAGCAGCACCTACAACTACTGCTTCACCTACGACAGCAGCACCTACTACTGTTGCAACAACAACAGCAGCACCTACAACTACTGCTGCACCTACGACAACAGCACCTACTACTGTTGCAACAACAACAGCAGCACCTACAACTACTGCTGCACCTACGACAACAGCACCTACTACTGTTGCAACAACAACAGCAGCACCTACAACTACTGCTTCACCTACAACAGCAGCACCTACTACTGTTGCAACAACAACAGCAGCACCTACAACTACTGCTGCACCTACGATAACAGCACCTACTACTGTTGCAACAACAACAGTGCCACCTACAACTACTGCTTCACCTACAACTGCAGCTCCTACTACTCTTGCAACAACAACAGCAGCACCTACAACTCCTGCTGCACCTACGACAACAGCACCTACTACTGTTGCAACAACAACAGTGCCACCTACAACTACTGCTGCACCTACGACAGCAGCACCTACTACTGTTGCAACAACAACAGCAGCACCTACTACTGTTGCAACAACAACAGTGCCACCTACAACTACTGCCTCACCTACGACAACAGCACCTACTACTGTTGCAACAACAACAGTGCCACCTACAACTACTGCTGCACCTACGACAGCAGCACCTACTATTGTTGCAACAACAACAGCAGCACCTACTACTGTTGCAACAACAACAGCAGCACCTACAACTACTGCTGCACCTACGACAACAGCACCTACTACTGTTTTAACAACAACTGCAGCACCTACAACTACTGCTTCACCTAAGACAGCAGCACCTACTACTGTTGCAACAACAACAGCAGCACCTACTACTGTTGCAACAACAACAGCAGCACCTACAACTACTGCTGCACCTACGACAGCAGCACCTACTACTGTTGTAACAACAACTGCAGCACCTACAACTACTGCTTCACCTACGACAGCATCACCTACTACTGCTTCACCTACGACAGCAGCACCTACTACTGTTGCAACAACAACAGCAGCACCTACAACTACTGCTTCACCTACAACTGCAGCCCCTACTACTGTTGCAACAACAACAGCAGCACCTACTACTGTTGTAACAACAACTGCAGCACCTACAACTACTGCTTCACCTACAACTGCAGCCCCTACTACTGTTGCAACAACAACAGCAGCACCTACAACTACTGCTTCACCTACAACTGCAGCCCCTACTACTGTTGCAACAACAACAGTAGCACCTACTACTGTTGTAACAACAACTGCAGCACCTACAACTACTGCTTCACCTACAACTGCAGCACCTACTACTGTTGCAACAACAACATCAGCACCTACAACTACTGCTTCACCTACGACAGCAGCACCTACTACTGTTGCAACAACAACAGCAGCACCTACAACTACTGCTTCACCTACAACTGCAGCCCCTACTACTGTTGCAACAACAACAGCAGCACCTACAACTACTGCTTCACCTACAACTGCAGCCCCTACTACTGTTGCAACAACAACAGCAGGACCTACTACTGTTGTAACAACAACTGCAGCACCTACAACTACTGCTTCACCTACAACTGCAACCCCTACGACTGTTGCAACAACAACAGCAGCACCTACAACTACTGCTTCACCTACAACTGCAGCCCCTACTACTGTTGCAACAACAACAGCAGCACCTACTACTGTTGTAACAACAACTGCAGCACCTACAACTACTGCTTCACCTACAACTGCAGCCCCTACTACTGTTGCAACAACAACAGTGCCACCTACAACTACTGCTGCACCTACGACAGCAGCACCTACTACTGTTGCAACAACAACAGCAGGTCCTACAACTACTGCTGCACCTACGACAACAGCACCTACTACTGTTGCAACAACAACAGCAGCACCTACTACTACTGCTGCACCTACGACAACAGCACCTACTACTGTTGCAACAACAACAGCAGCACCTACAACTACTGCTTCACCTACGACAGCAGTACCTACTACTGTTGCAACAACAACTGCAGCCCCTACTACTGTTGCAACAACAACAGCAGCACCTACAACTACTGCTTCACCTACGACAGCAGCACCTACTACTGTTGCAACAACAACAGCAGCACCTACAACTACTGCTGCACCTACGACAACAGCACCTACTACTGTTGCAACAACAACAGCAGCACCTACAACTACTGCTGCACCTACGACAACAGCACCTACTACTGTTGCAACAACAACAGCAGCACCTACAACTACTGCTTCACCTACAACAGCAGCACCTACTACTGTTGCAACAACAACAGCAGCACCTACAACTACTGCTGCACCTACGATAACAGCACCTACTACTGTTGCAACAACAACAGTGCCACCTACAACTACTGCTTCACCTACAACTGCAGCTCCTACTACTCTTGCAACAACAACAGCAGCACCTACAACTCCTGCTGCACCTACGACAACAGCACCTACTACTGTTGCAACAACAACAGTGCCACCTACAACTACTGCTGCACCTACGACAGCAGCACCTACTACTGTTGCAACAACAACAGCAGCACCTACTACTGTTGCAACAACAACAGCAGCACCTACAACTACTGCTGCACCTACGACAGCAGCACCTACTACTGTTGCAACAACAACAGCAGGTCCTACAACTACTGCTGCACCTACGACAACAGCACCTACTACTGTTGCAACAACAACAGCAGCACCTACAACTACTGCTGCACCTACGACAACAGCACCTACTACTGTTACAACAACAACTGCAGCCCCTACTACTGTTGCAACAACAACAGCAGCACCTACAACTACTGCTTCACCTACGACAGCAGCACCTAATACTGTTGCAACAACAACAGCAGCACCTACAACTACTGCTGCACCTACGACAACAGCACCTACTACTGTTGCAACAACAACAGCAGCACCTACAACTACTGGTGCACCTACGACAACAGCACCTACTACAGTTGCAACAACAACAGCAGCACCTAGAACTACTGCTTCACCTACGACAGCAGCACCTACTACTGTTGCAACAACAACAGCAGCACCTACAACTACTGCTGCACCTACGACAACAGCACCTACTACTGTTGCAACAACAACAGTGCCACCTACAACTACTGCTTCACCTACAACTGCAGCTCCTACTACTCTTGCAACAACAACAGTATCACCTACAACTCCTGCTGCACCTACGACAACAGCACTTACTACTGTTGCAACAACAACAGTGCCACCTACAACTACTGCTGCACCTACGACAGCAGCACCTACTACTGTTGCAACAACAACAGCAGCACCTACTACTGTTGCAACAACCACAGCAGCACCTACAACTACTGCTGCACCTACGACAGCAGCACCTACTACTGTTTTAACCATAACAGCAGCACCTACTACTGTTGCAACAACAACAGCAGCACCTACAACTACTGCTGCTCTGACAACGGTGCCACCTACAACCACTGCTGCCTCTACGACAGCAGCACTTACTACTGTTGCAACAACAACAGCAGCACCTACAACTACTGCTGCACCTACGACAACAGCACCTACTACTGTTGCAACAACAACAGTGCCACCTACAACTACTGCTTCACCTACGACAACAGCACCTACTACTGTTGCAACAACAACAGTGCCACCTACAACTAATGCTGCACCTACGACAGCAGCACCTACTATTGTTGCAACAACAACAGCAGCACCTACTACTGTTGCAACAACAACAGCAGCACCTACAACTACTGCTGCACCTACGACAACAGCACCTACTACTGTTTTAACAACAACTGCAGCACCTACAACTACTGCTTCACCTAAGACAGCAGCACCTACTACTGTTGCAACAACAACAGCAGCACCTACTACAGTTGCAACAACAACAGCAGCACCTACAACTACTGCTGCACCTACGACAGCAGCACCTACTACTGTTGTAACAACAACTGCAGCACCTACAACTACTGCTTCACCTACGACAGCATCACCTACTACTGCTTCACCTACGACAGCAGCACCTACTACTGTTGCAACAACAACAGCAGCACCTACAACTACTGCTTCACCTACAACTGCAGCCCCTATTACTGTTGCAACAACAACAGCAGCACCTACAACTACTGCTTCACCTACAACTGCAGCCCCTACTACTGTTGCAACAACAACAGCAGGACCTACTACTGTTGTAACAACAACTGCAGCACCTACAACTACTGCTTCACCTACAACTGCAACCCCTACGACTGTTGCAACAACAACAGCAGCACCTACAACTACTGCTTCACCTACAACTGCAGCCCCTACTACTGTTGCAACAACAACAGCAGCACCTACTACTGTTGTAACAACAACTGCAGCACCTACAACTACTGATTCACCTACAACTGCAGCCCCTACTACTGTTGCAACAACAACAGTAGCACCTACAACTACTGCTTCACCTACAACTGCAGCCCCTACTACTGTTGCAACAACAACAGCAGCACCTACAACTACTGCTGCTCCGACAACGGTGCCACCTACAACCACTGCTGCCTCTACGACAGCAGCACGTACTACTGTTGCAACAACAACAGCAGCTCCTACAACTACTGCTGCACCTACGACAGCAGCACCTACTACTGTTGCAACAACAACAGCAGCACCTACAACTACTGCTGCACCTACGACAACAGCATCTACTACTGTTGCAACAACAACAGCAGCACCTACAACTACTGCTGCACCTACGACAGCAGCACCTACTACTGTTGCAACAACAACAGCAGCACCTACAACTACTGCTTCACCTACGACAGCAGCACCTACTACTGTTGCAACAACAACAGCAGCACCTACAACTACTGCTTCACCTACAACTGCAGCCCCTACTACTGTTGCAACAACAACAGCAGGACCTACTACTGTTGTAACAACAACTGCAGCACCTACAACTACTGCTTCACCTACAACTGCAACCCCTACGACTGTTGCAACAACAACAGCAGCACCTACAACTACTGCTTCACCTACAACTGCAGCCCCTACTACTGTTGCAACAACAACAGCAGCACCTACTACTGTTGTAACAACAACTGCAGCACCTACAACTACTGATTCACCTACAACTGCAGCCCCTACTACTGTTGCAACAACAACAGCAGCACCTACAACAACTGCTGCTCAGACAACGGTGCCACCTACAACCACTGCTGCCTCTACGACAGCAGCACGTACTACTGTTGCAACAACAACAGCAGCACCTACAACTACTGCTGCACCTACGACAGCAGCACCTACTACTGTTGCAACAACAACAGCAGCACCTACAACTACTGCTGCACCTACGACAACAGCATCTACTACTGTTGCAACAACAACAGCAGCACCTACAACTACTGCTGCACCTACGGCAGCAGCACCTACTACTGTTGCAACAACAACAGCAGCACCTACAACTACTGCTGCACCTACGACAACAGCACCTACTACTGTTGCAACAACAACAGTGCCACCTACAACTACTGCTTCACCTACAACTGCAGCACCTACTACTGTTGCAACAACAACATCAGCACCTACAACTACTGCTTCACCTACGACAGCAGCACCTACTACTGTTGCAACAACAACAGCAGCACCTACAACTACTGCTTCACCTACAACTGCAGCCCCTACTACTGTTGCAACAACAACAGCAGCACCTACAACTACTGCTTCACCTACAACTGCAGCCCCTACTACTATTGCAACAACAACAGCAGGACCTACTACTGTTGTAACAACAACTGCAGCACCTACAACTACTGCTTCACCTACAACTGCAACCCCTACGACTGTTGCAACAACAACAGCAGCACCTACAACTACTGCTTCACCTACAACTGCAGCCCCTACTACTGTTGCAACAACAACAGCAGCACCTACTACTGTTGTAACAACAACTGCAGCACCTACAACTACTGCTTCACCTACAACTGCAGCCCCTACTACTGTTGCAACAACAACAGCAGCACCTACAACTACTGCTTCACCTACAACTGCAGCCCCTACTACTGTTGCAACAACAACAGTAGCACCTACTACTGTTGTAACAACAACTGCAGCACCTACAACTACTGCTTCACCTACAACTGCAGCCCCTACTACTGTTGCAACAACAACAGTGCCACCTACAACTACTGCTGCACCTACGACAGCAGCACCTACTACTGTTGCAACAACAACAGCAGGTCCTACAACTACTGCTGCACCTACGACAACAGCACCTACTACTGTTGCAACAACAACAGCAGCACCTACAACTACTGCTTCACCTACGACAGCAGTACCTACTACTGTTGCAACAACAACTGCAGCCCCTACTACTGTTGCAACAACAACAGCAGCACCTACAACTACTGCTTCACCTACGACAGCAGCACCTACTACTGTTGCAACAACAACAGCAGCACCTACAACTACTGCTGCACCTACGACAACAGCACCTACTACTGTTGCAACAACAACAGCAGCACCTACAACTACTGCTGCACCTACGACAACAGCACCTACTACTGTTGCAACAACAACAGCAGCACCTACAACTACTGCTTCACCTACAACAGCAGCACCTACTACTGTTGCAACAACAACAGCAGCACCTACAACTACTGCTGCACCTACGATAACAGCACCTACTACTGTTGCAACAACAACAGTGCCACCTACAACTACTGCTTCACCTACAACTGCAGCTCCTACTACTCTTGCAACAACAACAGCAGCACCTACAACTCCTGCTGCACCTACGACAACAGCACCTACTACTGTTGCAACAACAACAGTGCCACCTACAACTACTGCTGCACCTACGACAGCAGCACCTACTACTGTTGCAACAACAACAGCAGCACCTACTACTGTTGCAACAACAACAGCAGCACCTACAACTACTGCTGCACCTACGACAGCAGCACCTACTACTGTTGCAACAACAACAGCAGGTCCTACAACTACTGCTGCACCTACGACAACAGCGCCTACAACTGTTGCAACAACAACAGCAGCAGCTACAACTACTGCTGCACCTACGACAACAGCACCTACTACTGTTGCAACAACAACAGCAGCACCTACAACTACTGGTGCACCTACGACAACAGCACCTACTACAGTTGCAACAACAACAGCAGCACCTAGAACTACTGCTTCACCTACGACAGCAGCACCTACTACTGTTGCAACAACAACAGCAGCACCTACAACTACTGCTGCACCTACGACAACAGCACCTACTACTGTTGCAACAACAACAGTGCCACCTACAACTACTGCTTCACCTACAACTGCAGCTCCTACTACTCTTGCAACAACAACAGTATCACCTACAACTCCTGCTGCACCTACGACAACAGCACTTACTACTGTTGCAACAACAACAGTGCCACCTACAACTACTGCTGCACCTACGACAGCAGCACCTACTACTGTTGCAACAACAACAGCAGCACCTACTACTGTTGCAACAACCACAGCAGCACCTACAACTACTGCTGCACCTACGACAGCAGCACCTACTACTGTTTTAACCATAACAGCAGCACCTACTACTGTTGCAACAACAACAGCAGCACCTACAACTACTGCTGCTCCGACAACGGTGCCACCTACAACCACTGCTGCCTCTACGACAGCAGCACTTACTACTGTTGCAACAACAACAGCAGCACCTACAACTACTGCTGCACCTACGACAACAGCACCTACTACTGTTGCAACAACAACAGTGCCACCTACAACTACTGCTTCACCTACGACAACAGCACCTACTACTGTTGCAACAACAACAGTGCCACCTACAACTACTGCTGCACCTACGACAGCAGCACCTACTATTGTTGCAACAACAACAGCAGCACCTACTACTGTTGCAACAACAACAGCAGCACCTACAACTACTGCTGCACCTACGACAGCAGCACCTACTACTGTTGTAACAACAACTGCAGCACCTACAACTACTGCTTCACCTACGACAGCATCACCTACTACTGCTTCACCTACAACAGCAGCACCTACTACTGTTGCAACAACAACAGCAGCACCTACAACTACTGCTTCACCTACAACTGCAGCCCCTATTACTGTTGCAACAACAACAGCAGCACCTACAACTACTGCTTCACCTACAACTGCAGCCCCTACTACTGTTGCAACAACAACAGCAGGACCTACTACTGTTGTAACAACAACTGCAGCACCTACAACTACTGCTTCACCTACAACTGCAACCCCTACGACTGTCGCAACAACAACAGCAGCACCTACAACTACTGCTTCACCTACAACTGCAGCCCCTACTACTGTTGCAACAACAACAGCAGCACCTACTACTGTTGTAACAACAAATGCAGCACCTACAACTACTGATTCACCTACAACTGCAGCCCCTACTACTGTTGCAACAACAACAGCAGCACCTACAACTACTGCTTCACCTACAACTGCAGCCCCTACTACTGTTGCAACAACAACAGCAGCACCTACAACTACTGCTGCTCCGACAACGGTGCCACCTACAACCACTGCTGCCTCTACGACAGCAGCACGTACTACTGTTGCAACAACAACAGCAGCTCCTACAACTACTGCTGCACCTACGACAGCAGCACCTACTACTGTTGCAACAACAACAGCAGCACCTACAACTACTGCTGCACCTACGACAACAGCATCTACTACTGTTGCAACAACAACAGCAGCACCTACAACTACTGCTGCACCTACGACAGCAGCACCTACTACTGTTGCAACAACAACAGCAGCACCTACAACTACTGCTTCACCTACGACAGCAGCACCTACTACTGTTGCAACAACAACAGCAGCACCTACAACTACTGCTTCACCTACAACTGCAGCCCCTACTACTGTTGCAACAACAACAGCAGCACCTACAACTACTGCTTTACCTACAACTGCAGCCCCTACTACTGTTGCAACAACAACAGCAGGACCTACTACTGTTGTAACAACAACTGCAGCACCTACAACTACTGCTTCACCTACAACTGCAACCCCTACGACTGTTGCAACAACAACAGCAGCACCTACAACTACTGCTTCACCTACAACTGCAGCCCCTACTACTGTTGCAACAACAACAGCAGCACCTACTACTGTTGTAACAACAACTGCAGCACCTACAACTACTGCTTCACCTACAACTGCAGCCCCTACTACTGTTGCAACAACAACAACAGCAGCACCTACAACTACTGCTTCACCTACAACTGCAGCCCCTACTACTGTTGCAACAACAACAGTAGCACCTACTACTGTTGTAACAACAACTGCAGCACCTACAACTACTGCTTCACCTACAACTGCAGCCCCTACTACTGTTGCAACAACAACAGTGCCACCTACAACTACTGCTGCACCTACGACAGCAGCACCTACTACTGTTGCAACAACAACAGCAGGTCCTACAACTACTGCTGCACCTACGACAACAGCACCTACTACTGTTGCAACAACAACAGCAGCACCTACTACTACTGCTGCACCTACGACAACAGCACCTACTACTGTTGCAACAACAACAGCAGCACCTACAACTACTGCTTCACCTACGACAGCAGTACCTACTACTGTTGCAACAACAACTGCAGCCCCTACTACTGTTGCAACAACAACAGCAGCACCTACAACTACTGCTTCACCTACGACAGCAGCACCTACTACTGTTGCAACAACAACAGCAGCACCTACAACTACTGCTGCACCTACGACAACAGCACCTACTACTGTTGCAACAACAACAGCAGCACCTACAACTACTGCTGCACCTACGACAACAGCACCTACTACTGTTGCAACAACAACAACAGCAGCACCTACAACTACTGCTTCACCTACAACAGCAGCACCTACTACTGTTGCAACAACAACAGCAGCACCTACAACTACTGCTGCACCTACGATAACAGCACCTACTACTGTTGCAACAACAACAGTGCCACCTACAACTACTGCTTCACCTACAACTGCAGCTCCTACTACTCTTGCAACAACAACAGCAGCACCTACAACTCCTGCTGCACCTACGACAACAACACCTACTACTGTTGCAACAACAACAGTGCCACCTACAACTACTGCTGCAACAACGACAGCAGCACCTACTACTGTTGCAACAACAACAGCAGCACCTACTACTGTTGCAACAACAACAGCAGCACCTACAACTACTGCTGCACCTACGACAGCAGCACCTACTACTGTTTTAACAACAACTGCAGCACCTACAACTACTGCTTCACCTACGACAGCAGCACCTACTACTGTTGCAACAACAACAGCAGCAGCTACTACTGTTGCAACAACAACAGCAGCACCTACATCTACTGCTGCACCTACGACAGCAGCACCTACTACTGTTGTAACAACAACTGCAGCACCTACAACTACTGCTTCACCTACGACAGCAGCCCCTACTACTGTTGCAACAACAACAGTAGCACCTAATACTGTTGTAACAACAACTGCAGCACCTACAACTACTGCTTCACCTACAACTGCAGCCCCTACTACTGTTGCAACAACAACAGTTCCACCTACAACTACTGCTGCACCTACGACAGCAGCACCTACTACTGTTGCAACAACAACAGCAGGTCCTACAACTACTGCTGCACCTACGACAACAGCACCTACTACTGTTGCAACAACAACAGCAGCACCTACAACTACTGCTGCACCTACGACAACAGCACCTACTACTGTTGCAACAACAACTGCAGCCCCTACTACTGTTGCAACAACAACAGCAGCACCTACAACTACTGCTTCACCTACGACAGCAGCACCTACTACTGTTGCAACAACAACAGCAGCACCTACAACTACTGCTGCACCTACGACAACAGCACCTACTACTGTTGCAACAACAACAGCAGCACCTACAACTACTGCTGCACCTACGACAACAGCACCTACTACTGTTGCAACAACAACAGTGCCACCTACAACTACTGCTTCACCTACAACTGCAGCTCCTACTACTCTTGCAACAACAACAACAACAGTATCACCTACAACTCCTGCTGCACCTACGACAACAGCACTTACTACTGTTGCAACAACAACAGTGCCACCTACAACTACTGCTGCACCTACGACAGCAGCACCTACTACTGTTGCAACAACAACAGCAGCACCTACTACTGTTGCAACAACCACAGCAGCACCTACAACTACTGCTGCACCTACGACAGCAGCACCTACTACTGTTTTAACAACAACTGCAGCACCTACAACTACTGCTTCACCTACGACAGCAGCACCTACTACTGTTGCAACAACAACAGCAGCAGCAGCTACTACTGTTGCAACAACAACAGCAGCACCTACAACTACTGCTGCACCTACGACAGCAGCACCTACTACTGTTGTAACAACAACTGCAGCACCTACAACTACTGCTTCACCTACGACAGCATCACCTACTACTGTTGTAACAACAACAGCAGCACCTACTACTGTTGCAACCATAACAGCAGCACCTACTACTGTTGCAACAACAACAGCAGCACCTACAACTACTGCTGCTCCGACAACGGTGCCACCTACAACCACTGCTGCCTCTACGACAGCAGCACCTACTACTGTTGCAACAACAACTGCAGCACCTACAACTACTGCTTCACCTACGACAGCAGCACCTACTACTGTTGTAACAACAACAGCAGCACCTACTACTGTTGTAACAACAACAGCAGCACCTACTACTGTTGCAACCATAACAGCAGCACCTACTACTGTTGCAACAACAACAGCAGCACCTACAACTACTGCTGCTCCGACAACGGTGCCACCTACAACCACTGCTGCCTCTACGACAGCAGCACTTACTACTGTTGCAACAACAACAGCAGCACCTACAACTACTGCTGCACCTACGACAACAGCACCTACTACTGTTGCAACAACAACAGTGCCACCTACAACTACTGCTTCACCTACGACAACAGCACCTACTACTGTTGCAACAACAACAGTGCCACCTACAACTACTGCTGCACCTACGACAGCAGCACCTACTATTGTTGCAACAACAACAGCAGCACCTACTACTGTTGCAACAACAACAGCAGCACCTACAACTACTGCTGCACCTACGACAGCAGCACCTACTACTGTTGTAACAACAACTGCAGCACCTACAACTACTGCTTCACCTACGACAGCATCACCTACTACTGCTTCACCTACAACAGCAGCACCTACTACTGTTGCAACAACAACAGCAGCACCTACAACTACTGCTTCACCTACAACTGCAGCCCCTATTACTGTTGCAACAACAACAGCAGCACCTACAACTACTGCTTCACCTACAACTGCAGCCCCTACTACTGTTGCAACAACAACAGCAGGACCTACTACTGTTGTAACAACAACTGCAGCACCTACAACTACTGCTTCACCTACAACTGCAACCCCTACGACTGTCGCAACAACAACAGCAGCACCTACAACTACTGCTTCACCTACAACTGCAGCCCCTACTACTGTTGCAACAACAACAGCAGCACCTACTACTGTTGTAACAACAACTGCAGCACCTACAACTACTGATTCACCTACAACTGCAGCCCCTACTACTGTTGCAACAACAACAGCAGCACCTACAACTACTGCTTCACCTACAACTGCAGCCCCTACTATTGTTGCAACAACAACAGCAGCACCTACAACTACTGCTGCTCCGACAACGGTGCCACCTACAACCACTGCTGCCTCTACGACAGCAGCACGTACTACTGTTGCAACAACAACAGCAGCTCCTACAACTACTGCTGCACCTACGACAGCAGCACCTACTACTGTTGCAACAACAACAGCAGCACCTACAACTACTGCTGCACCTACGACAACAGCATCTACTACTGTTGCAACAACAACAGCAGCACCTACAACTACTGCTGCACCTACGACAGCAGCACCTACTACTGTTGCAACAACAACAGCAGCACCTACAACTACTGCTTCACCTACGACAGCAGCACCTACTACTGTTGCAACAACAACAGCAGCACCTACAACTACTGCTTCACCTACAACTGCAGCCCCTACTACTGTTGCAACAACAACAGCAGCACCTACAACTACTGCTTTACCTACAACTGCAGCCCCTACTACTGTTGCAACAACAACAGCAGGACCTACTACTGTTGTAACAACAACTGCAGCACCTACAACTACTGCTTCACCTACAACTGCAACCCCTACGACTGTTGCAACAACAACAGCAGCACCTACAACTACTGCTTCACCTACAACTGCAGCCCCTACTACTGTTGCAACAACAACAGCAGCACCTACTACTGTTGTAACAACAACTGCAGCACCTACAACTACTGCTTCACCTACAACTGCAGCCCCTACTACTGTTGCAACAACAACAACAGCAGCACCTACAACTACTGCTTCACCTACAACTGCAGCCCCTACTACTGTTGCAACAACAACAGTAGCACCTACTACTGTTGTAACAACAACTGCAGCACCTACAACTACTGCTTCACCTACAACTGCAGCCCCTACTACTGTTGCAACAACAACAGTGCCACCTACAACTACTGCTGCACCTACGACAGCAGCACCTACTACTGTTGCAACAACAACAGCAGGTCCTACAACTACTGCTGCACCTACGACAACAGCACCTACTACTGTTGCAACAACAACAGCAGCACCTACTACTACTGCTGCACCTACGACAACAGCACCTACTACTGTTGCAACAACAACAGCAGCACCTACAACTACTGCTTCACCTACGACAGCAGTACCTACTACTGTTGCAACAACAACTGCAGCCCCTACTACTGTTGCAACAACAACAGCAGCACCTACAACTACTGCTTCACCTACGACAGCAGCACCTACTACTGTTGCAACAACAACAGCAGCACCTACAACTACTGCTGCACCTACGACAACAGCACCTACTACTGTTGCAACAACAACAGCAGCACCTACAACTACTGCTGCACCTACGACAACAGCACCTACTACTGTTGCAACAACAACAACAGCAGCACCTACAACTACTGCTTCACCTACAACAGCAGCACCTACTACTGTTGCAACAACAACAGCAGCACCTACAACTACTGCTGCACCTACGATAACAGCACCTACTACTGTTGCAACAACAACAGTGCCACCTACAACTACTGCTTCACCTACAACTGCAGCTCCTACTACTCTTGCAACAACAACAGCAGCACCTACAACTCCTGCTGCACCTACGACAACAACACCTACTACTGTTGCAACAACAACAGTGCCACCTACAACTACTGCTGCAACAACGACAGCAGCACCTACTACTGTTGCAACAACAACAGCAGCACCTACTACTGTTGCAACAACAACAGCAGCACCTACAACTACTGCTGCACCTACGACAGCAGCACCTACTACTGTTTTAACAACAACTGCAGCACCTACAACTACTGCTTCACCTACGACAGCAGCACCTACTACTGTTGCAACAACAACAGCAGCAGCTACTACTGTTGCAACAACAACAGCAGCACCTACATCTACTGCTGCACCTACGACAGCAGCACCTACTACTGTTGTAACAACAACTGCAGCACCTACAACTACTGCTTCACCTACGACAGCAGCCCCTACTACTGTTGCAACAACAACAGTAGCACCTAATACTGTTGTAACAACAACTGCAGCACCTACAACTACTGCTTCACCTACAACTGCAGCCCCTACTACTGTTGCAACAACAACAGTTCCACCTACAACTACTGCTGCACCTACGACAGCAGCACCTACTACTGTTGCAACAACAACAGCAGGTCCTACAACTACTGCTGCACCTACGACAACAGCACCTACTACTGTTGCAACAACAACAGCAGCACCTACAACTACTGCTGCACCTACGACAACAGCACCTACTACTGTTGCAACAACAACTGCAGCCCCTACTACTGTTGCAACAACAACAGCAGCACCTACAACTACTGCTTCACCTACGACAGCAGCACCTACTACTGTTGCAACAACAACAGCAGCACCTACAACTACTGCTGCACCTACGACAACAGCACCTACTACTGTTGCAACAACAACAGCAGCACCTACAACTACTGCTGCACCTACGACAACAGCACCTACTACTGTTGCAACAACAACAGTGCCACCTACAACTACTGCTTCACCTACAACTGCAGCTCCTACTACTCTTGCAACAACAACAACAGTATCACCTACAACTCCTGCTGCACCTACGACAACAGCACTTACTACTGTTGCAACAACAACAGTGCCACCTACAACTACTGCTGCACCTACGACAGCAGCACCTACTACTGTTGCAACAACAACAGCAGCACCTACTACTGTTGCAACAACCACAGCAGCACCTACAACTACTGCTGCACCTACGACAGCAGCACCTACTACTGTTTTAACAACAACTGCAGCACCTACAACTACTGCTTCACCTACGACAGCAGCACCTACTACTGTTGCAACAACAACAGCAGCAGCAGCTACTACTGTTGCAACAACAACAGCAGCACCTACAACTACTGCTGCACCTACGACAGCAGCACCTACTACTGTTGTAACAACAACTGCAGCACCTACAACTACTGCTTCACCTACGACAGCATCACCTACTACTGTTGTAACAACAACAGCAGCACCTACTACTGTTGCAACCATAACAGCAGCACCTACTACTGTTGCAACAACAACAGCAGCACCTACAACTACTGCTGCTCCGACAACGGTGCCACCTACAACCACTGCTGCCTCTACGACAGCAGCACCTACTACTGTTGCAACAACAACTGCAGCACCTACAACTACTGCTTCACCTACGACAGCAGCACCTACTACTGTTGTAACAACAACAGCAGCACCTACTACTGTTGCAACAACAACAGTGCCACCTACAACTACTGCTTCACCTACAACTGCAGCTCCTACTACTGTTGCAACAACAACAGCAGCACCTACAACTACTGCTGCAACAACAACAGCAGCACCTACAACTACTGCTTCACCTACGATAGCAGCACCTACAACTACTGCTTCACCTACGACAGCAGCACTTACTACTGTCGCAACAACAACAGCAGCACCTACAACTACTGCTGCACCTACGACAACAGCACCTACTACTGTTGCAACAACAACAGTGCCACCTACAACTACTGCTTCACCTACGACAACAGCACCTACTACTGTTGCAACAACAACAGTGCCACCTACAACTACTGCTGCACCTACGACAGCAGCACCTACTATTGTTGCAACAACAACAGCAGCACCTACTACTGTTGCAACAACAACAGCAGCACCTACAACTACTGCTGCACCTACGACAGCAGCACCTACTACTGTTTTAACAACAACTGCAGCACCTACAACTACTGCTTCACCTAAGACAGCAGCACCTACTACTGTTGCAACAACAACAGCAGCACCTACTACTGTTGCAACAACAACAGCAGCACCTACAACTACTGCTGCACCTACGACAGCAGCACCTACTACTGTTGTAACAACAACTGCAGCACCTACAACTACTGCTTCACCTACGACAGCATCACCTACTACTGTTGTAACAACAACAGCAGCACCTACTACTGTTGCAACCATAACAGCAGCACCTACTACTGTTGCAACAACAACAGCAGCACCTACAACTACTGCTGCACCTACGACAGCAGCACCTACTACTGTTGTAACAACAACAGCAGCACCTACTACTGTTGCAACAACAATAGCAGCACCTACAACTACTGCTGCTCCGACAACGGTGCCACCTACAACCACTGCTGCCTCTACGACAGCAGCACGTACTACTGTTGCAACAACAACAGCAGCACCTACAACTACTGCTGCACCTACGACAGCAGCACCTACTACTGTTGCAACAACAACAGCAGCACCTACAACTACTGCTGCACCTACGACAACAGCATCTACTACTGTTGCAACAACAACAGCAGCACCTACAACTACTGCTGCACCTACGACAGCAGCACCTACTACTGTTGCAACAACAACAGCAGCACCTACAACTACTGCTGCACCTACGACAACAGCCCCTACTACTGTTGCAACAACAACAATGCCACCTACAACTACTGCTTCACCTACAACTGCAGCACCTACTACTGTTGCAACAACAACAGCAGCACCTACAACTACTGCTTCACCTAAAACTGCAGCCCCTACTACTGTTGCAACAACAACAGCAGCACCTACAACTACTGCTTCACCTACAACTGCAGCCCCTACTACTGTTGCAACAACAACAGCAGGACCTACTACTGTTGAAACAACAACTGCAGCACCTACAACTACTGCTTCACCTACAACTGCAACCCCTACGACTGTTGCAACAACAACAGCAGCACCTACAACTACTGCTTCACCTACAACTGCAGCCCCTACTACTGTTGCAACAACAACAGCAGCACCTACTACTGTTGTAACAACAACTGCAGCACCTACAACTACTGCTTCACCTACAACTGCAGCCCCTACTACTGTTGCAACAACAACAGCAGCACCTACAACTACTGCTTCACCTACAACTGCAGCCCCTACTACTGTTGCAACAACAACAGTAGCACCTACTACTGTTGTAACAACAACTGCAGCACCTACAACTACTGCTTCACCTACAACTGCAGCACCTACTACTGTTGCAACAACAACATCAGCACCTACAACTACTGCTTCACCTACGACAGCAGCACCTACTACTGTTGCAACAACAACAGCAGCACCTACAACTACTGCTTCACCTACAACTGCAGCCCCTACTACTGTTGCAACAACAACAGCAGCACCTACAACTACTGCTTCACCTACAACTGCAGCCCCTACTACTGTTGCAACAACAACAGCAGGACCTACTACTGTTGTAACAACAACTGCAGCACCTACAACTACTGCTTCACCTACAACTGCAACCCCTAC
This sequence comes from Notothenia rossii, assembly GCF_949606895.1. Classification (NCBI taxonomy): domain Eukaryota; kingdom Metazoa; phylum Chordata; class Actinopteri; order Perciformes; family Nototheniidae; genus Notothenia; species Notothenia rossii. Next base: position 39,945 of record NW_027639531.1, on the reverse strand, counting down.
GACTGTTGCAACAACAACAGCAGCACCTACAACTACTGCTTCACCTACAACTGCAGCCCCTACTACTGTTGCAACAACAACAGCAGCACCTACTACTGTTGTAACAACAACTGCAGCACCTACAACTACTGATTCACCTACAACTGCAGCCCCTACTACTGTTGCAACAACAACAGCAGCACCTACAACTACTGCTTCACCTACAACTGCAGCCCCTACTACTGTTGCAACAACAACAGCAGCACCTACAACTACTGCTGCTCCGACAACGGTGCCACCTACAACCACTGCTGCCTCTACGACAATAGCACGTACTACTGTTGCAACAACAACAGCAGCACCTACAACTACTGCTGCACCTACGACAGCAGCACCTACTACTGTTGCAACAACAACAGCAGCACCTACAACTACTGCTGCACCTACGACAACAGCATCTACTACTGTTGCAACAACAACAGCAGCACCTACAACTACTGCTGCACCTACGACAGCAGCACCTACTACTGTTGCAACAACAACAGCAGCACCTACAACTACTGCTGCACCTACGACAACAGCACCTACTACTGTTGCAACAACAACAGTGCCACCTACAACTACTGCTTCACCTACAACTGCAGCCCCTACTACTGTTGCAACAACAACAGCAGGACCTACTACTGTTGTAACAACAACTGCAGCACCTACAACTACTGCTTCACCTACAACTGCAACCCCTACGACTGTTGCAACAACAACAGCAGCACCTACAACTACTGCTTCACCTACAACTGCAGCCCCTACTACTGTTGCAACAACAACAGCAGCACCTACTACTGTTGTAACAACAACTGCAGCACCTACAACTACTGCTTCACCTACAACTGCAGCCCCTACTACTGTTGCAACAACAACAGCAGCACCTACAACTACTGCTTCACCTACAACTGCAGCCCCTACTACTGTTGCAACAACAACAGTAGCACCTACTACTGTTGTAACAACAACTGCAGCACCTACAACTACTGCTTCACCTACAACTGCAGCCCCTACTACTGTTGCAACAACAACAGTGCCACCTACAACTACTGCTGCACCTACGACAGCAGCACCTACTACTGTTGCAACAACAACAGCAGGTCCTACAACTACTGCTGCACCTACGACAACAGCACCTACTACTGTTGCAACAACAACAGCAGCACCTACTACTACTGCTGCACCTACGACAACAGCACCTACTACTGTTGCAAAAACAACAGCAGCACCTACAACTACTGCTTCACCTACGACAGCAGTACCTACTACTGTTGCAACAACAACTGCAGCCCCTACTACTGTTGCAACAACAACAGCAGCACCTACAACTACTGCTTCACCTACGACAGCAGCACCTACTACTGTTGCAACAACAACAGCAGCACCTACAACTACTGCTGCACCTACGACAACAGCACCTACTACTGTTGCAACAACAACAGCAGCACCTACAACTACTGCTGCACCTACGACAACAGCACCTACTACTGTTGCAACAACAACAGCAGCACCTACAACTACTGCTTCACCTACAACAGCAGCACCTACTACTGTTGCAACAACAACAGCAGCACCTACAACTACTGCTGCACCTACGATAACAGCACCTACTACTGTTGCAACAACAACAGTGCCACCTACAACTACTGCTTCACCTACAACTGCAGCTCCTACTACTCTTGCAACAACAACAGCAGCACCTACAACTCCTGCTGCACCTACGACAACAGCACCTACTACTGTTGCAACAACAACAGTGCCACCTACAACTACTGCTGCACCTACGACAGCAGCACCTACTACTGTTGCAACAACAACAGCAGCACCTACAACTACTGCTGCACCTACGACAGCAGCACCTACTACTGTTTTAACAACAACTGCAGCACCTACAACTACTGCTGCACCTACGACAGCAGCACCTACTACTGTTTTAACAACAACTGCAGCACCTACAACTACTGCTTCACCTACGACAGCAGCACCTACTACTGTTGCAACAACAACAGCAGCAGCTACTACTGTTGCAACAACAACAGCAGCACCTACATCTACTGCTGCACCTACGACAGCAGCACCTACTACTGTTGTAACAACAACTGCAGCACCTACAACTACTGCTTCACCTACGACAGCAGCCCCTACTACTGTTGCAACAACAACAGTAGCACCTACTACTGTTGTAACAACAACTGCAGCACCTACAACTACTGCTTCACCTACAACTGCAGCCCCTACTACTGTTGCAACAACAACAGTTCCACCTACAACTACTGATGCACCTACGACAGCAGCACCTACTACTGTTGCAACAACAACAGCAGGTCCTACAACTACTGCTGCACCTACGACAACAGCACCTACTACTGTTGCAACAACAACAGCAGCACCTACAACTACTGCTGCACCTACGACAACAGCACCTACTACTGTTGCAACAACAACTGCAGCCCCTACTACTGTTGCAACAACAACAGCAGCACCTACAACTACTGCTTCACCTACGACAGCAGCACCTACTACTGTTGCAACAACAACAGCAGCACCTACAACTACTGCTTCACCTACAACTGCAGCCCCTACTACTGTTGCAACAACAACGTCAGCACCTACAACTACTGCTTCACCTACGACAGCAGCACCTACTACTGTTGCAACAACAACAGCAACACCTACAACTACTGCTTCACCTACAACTGCAGCCCCTACTACTGTTGCAACAACAACAGCAGCACCTACAACTACTGCTTCACCTACAACTGCAGCCCCTACTACTGTTGCAACAACAACAGCAGGACCTACTACTGTTGTAACAACAACTGCAGCACCTACAACTACTGCTTCACCTACAACTGCAACCCCTACGACTGTTGCAACAACAACAGCAGCACCTACAACTACTGCTTCACCTACAACTGCAGCCCCTACTACTGTTGCAACAACAACAGCAGCACCTACTACTGTTGTAACAACAACTGCAGCACCTACAACTACTGATTCACCTACAACTGCAGCCCCTACTACTGTTGCAACAACAACAGCAGCACCTACAACTACTGCTTCACCTACAACTGCAGCCCCTACTACTGTTGCAACAACAACAGCAGCACCTACAACTACTGCTGCTCCGACAACGGTGCCACCTACAACCACTGCTGCCTCTACGACAATAGCACGTACTACTGTTGCAACAACAACAGCAGCACCTACAACTACTGCTGCACCTACGACAGCAGCACCTACTACTGTTGCAACAACAACAGCAGCACCTACAACTACTGCTGCACCTACGACAACAGCATCTACTACTGTTGCAACAACAACAGCAGCACCTACAACTACTGCTGCACCTACGACAGCAGCACCTACTACTGTTGCAACAACAACAGCAGCACCTACGACTACTGCTGCACCTACGACAACAGCACCTACTACTGTTGCAACAATAACAGTGCCACCTACAACTACTGCTTCACCTACAACTGCAGCACCTACTACTGTTGCAACAACAACATCAGCACCTACAACTACTGCTTCACCTACGACAGCAGCACCTACTACTGTTGCAACAACAACAGCAGCACCTACAACTACTGCTTCACCTACAACTGCAGCCCCTACTACTGTTGCAACAACAACAGCAGCACCTACAACTACTGCTTCACCTACAACTGCAGCCCCTACTACTGTTGCAACAACAACAGCAGGACCTACTACTGTTGTAACAACAACTGCAGCACCTACAACTACTGCTTCACCTACAACTGCAACCCCTACGACTGTTGCAACAACAACAGCAGCACCTACAACTACTGCTTCACCTACAACTGCAGCCCCTACTACTGTTGCAACAACAACAGCAGCACCTACTACTGTTGTAACAACAACTGCAGCACCTACAACTACTGCTTCACCTACAACTGCAGCCCCTACTACTGTTGCAACAACAACAGCAGCACCTACAACTACTGCTTCACCTACAACTGCAGCCCCTACTACTGTTGCAACAACAACAGTAGCACCTACTACTGTTGTAACAACAACTGCAGCACCTACAACTACTGCTTCACCTACAACTGCAGCCCCTACTACTGTTGCAACAACAACAGTGCCACCTACAACTACTGCTGCACCTACGACAGCAGCACCTACTACTGTTGCAACAACAACAGCAGGTCCTACAACTACTGCTGCACCTACGACAACAGCACCTACTACTGTTGCAACAACAACAGCAGCACCTACTACTACTGCTGCACCTACGACAACAGCACCTACTACTGTTGCAACAACAACAGCAGCACCTACAACTACTGCTTCACCTACGACAGCAGTACCTACTACTGTTGCAACAACAACTGCAGCCCCTACTACTGTTGCAACAACAACAGCAGCACCTACAACTACTGCTTCACCTACGACAGCAGCACCTACTACTGTTGCAACAACAACAGCAGCACCTACAACTACTGCTGCACCTACGACAACAGCACCTACTACTGTTGCAACAACAACAGCAGCACCTACAACTTCTGCTGCACCTACGACAACAGCACCTACTACTGTTGCAACAACAACAGCAGCACCTACAACTACTGCTTCACCTACAACAGCAGCACCTACTACTGTTGCAACAACAACAGCAGCACCTACAACTACTGCTGCACCTACGATAACAGCACCTACTACTGTTGCAACAACAACAGTGCCACCTACAACTACTGCTTCACCTACAACTGCAGCTCCTACTACTCTTGCAACAACAACAGCAGCACCTACAACTCCTGATGCACCTACGACAACAGCACCTACTACTGTTGCAACAACAACAGTGCCACCTACAACTACTGCTGCACCTACGACAGCAGCACCTACTACTGTTGCAACAACAACAGCAGCACCTACAACTACTGCTGCACCTACGACAGCAGCACCTACTACTGTTTTAACAACAACTGCAGCACCTACAACTACTGCTTCACCTACGACAGCAGCACCTACTACTGTTGCAACAACAACAGCAGCAGCTACTACTGTTGCAACAACAACAGCAGCACCTACATCTACTGCTGCACCTACGACAGCAGCACCTACTACTGTTGTAACAACAACTGCAGCACCTACAACTACTGCTTCACCTACGACAGCAGCCCCTACTACTGTTGCAACAACAACAGTAGCACCTACTACTGTTGCAACAACCACAGCAGCACCTACAACTACTGCTTCACCTACGACAGCAGCCCCTACTACTGTTGCAACAACAACAGTTCCACCTAAAACTACTGCTGCACCTACGACAGCAGCACCTACTACTGTTGCAACAACAACAGCAGGTCCTACAACTACTGATGCACCTACGACAACAGCACCTACTACTGTTGCAACAACAACAGCAGCACCTACAACTACTGCTGCACCTACGACAACAGCACCTACTACTGTTGCAACAACAACTGCAGCCCCTACTACTGTTGCAACAACAACAGCAGCACCTACAACTACTGCTTCACCTACGACAGCAGCACCTACTACTGTTGCAACAACAACAGCAGCACCTACAACTACTGCTGCACCTACGACAACAGCACCTACTACTGTTGCAACAACAACAGCAGCAACTACAACTACTGCTGCACCTACGACAACAGCACCTACTACTGTTGCAACAACAACAGCAGCACCTAGAACTACTACTTCACCTACGACAGCAGCACCTACTACTGTTGCAACAACAACAGCAGCACCTACAACTACTGCTGCACCTACGACAACAGCACCTACTACTGTTGCAACAACAACAGTGCCACCTACAACTACTGCTTCACCTACAACTGCAGCTCCTACTACTCTTGCAACAACAACAGTATCACCTACAACTCCTGCTGCACCTACGACAACAGCACTTACTACTGTTGCAACAACAACAGTGCCACCTACAACTACTGCTGCACCTACGACAGCAGCACCTACTACTGTTGCAACAACAACAGCAGCACCTACTACTGTTGCAACAACCACAGCAGCACCTACAACTACTGCTGCACCTACGACAGCAGCACCTACTACTGTTTTAACAACAACTGCAGCACCTACAACTACTGCTTCACCTACGACAGCAGCACCTACTACTGTTGCAACAACAACAGCAGCAGCAGCTACTACTGTTGCAACAACAACAGCAGCACCTACAACTACTGCTGCACCTACGACAGCAGCACCTACTACTGTTGTAACAACAACTGCAGCACCTACAACTACTGCTTCACCAACGACAGCATCACCTACTACTGTTGTAACAACAACAGCAGCACCTACTACTGTTTCAACCATAACAGCAGCACCTACTACTGTTGCAACAACAACAGCAGCACCTACAACTACTGCTGCTCCGACAACGGTGCCACCTACAACCACTGCTGCCTCTACGACAGCAGCACCTACTACTGTTGCAACAACAACTGCAGCACCTACAACTACTGCTTCACCTACGACAGCAGCACCTACTACTGTTGTAACAACAACAGCAGCACCTACTACTGTTGCAACAACAACAGCAGCACCTACTACTGTTGCAACAACAGCAGCAGCACCTACAACTACTGCTGCACCTACGACAGCAGCACATACTACTGTTGCAACAACAACAGCAGCACCTACTACTGTTGAAACAACAACAGCAGCACCTACAACTACTGCTGCACCTACGACAGCAGCACCTACTACTTTTGTAACAACAACTGCAGCACCTACAACTACTGCTTCACCTACGACAGCAGCACCTACTACTGTTGTAACAACAGCAGCACCTACTACTGTTGCAACCATAACAGCAGCACCTACTACTGTTGCAACAACAACAGCAGCACCTACAACTACTGCTACACCTACGACAGCAGCACCTACTACTGTTGTAACAACAACAGCAGCACCTACTACTGTTGCAACTACAACAACAGCACCTACAACTACTGCTGCTCCGACAACGTTGCCACCTACAACCACTGCTGCCTCTACAACAGCAGCACCTACTACTGTTGAAACAACAACACCTACAACTACTGCTGCACCTACGACAGCAGCACCTACTACTGTTGCAACAACAACAGCAGCACCTACAACTACTGCTGCACCTACGACAACAGCACCTACTACTGTTGCAACAACAACAGCAGCACCTACAACTACTGCTGCACCTACGACAACAGCACCTACTACTGTTGCAACAACAACAGCAGCACCTACAACTACTGCTTCACCTACGACAGCAGCACCTACTACTGTTGCAACAACAACTGCAGCCCCTACTACTGTTGCAACAACAACAGCAGGACCTACTACTGTTGTAACAACAACTGCAGCACCTACAACTACTGCTTCACCTACAACTGCAGCCCCTACTACTGTTGCAACAACAACAGCAGCACCTACAACTACTGCTTCACCTACAACTGCAGCCCCTACTACTGTTGCAACAACAACAGCAGCACCTACTACTGTTGTAACAACAACTGCAGCACCTACAACTACTGCTTCACCTACAACTGCAGCCCCTACTACTGTTGCAACAACAACAGCAGCACCTACAACTACTGCTTCACCTACAACTGCAGCCCCTACTACTGTTGCAACAATAACAGTAGCACCTACTACTGTTGTAACAACAACTGCAGCACCTACAACTACTGCTTCACCTACGACAACAGCACCTACTACTGTTGCAACAACAACAGCAGCACCTACAACTACTGCTGCACCTACGACAACAGCACCTACTACTGTTGCAACAACAACAGCAGCACCTACAACGACTGCTTCACCTACGACAGCAGTACCTACTACTGTTGCAACAACAACTGCAGCCCCTACTACTGTTGCAACAACAACAGCAGCACCTACAACGACTGCTTCACCTACGACAGCAGTACCTACTACTGTTGCAACAACAACTGCAGCCCCTACTACTGTTGCAACAACAACAGCAGCACCTACAACTACTGCTTCACCTACGACAGCAGCACCTACTACTGTTGCAACAACAACAGCAGCACCTACAACTACTGCTGCACCTACGACAACAGCACCTACTACTGTTGCAACAACAACAGCAGCACCTACAACTACTGCTGCACCTACGACAACAGCACCTACTACTGTTGTAACAACAAAAGCAGCACCTACTACTGTTGCAACCATAACAGCAGCACCTACTACTGTTGCAATAACAACAGCAGCACCTACAACTACTGCTGCACCTACGACAACAGCACCTACTACTGTTGCAACAACAACAGCAGCACCTACAACTACTGCTGCACCTACGACAACAGCACCTACTACTGTTGCAACAACAACAACAGCACCTACAACTACTGCTTCACCTATGACAGCAGCACCTACTACTGTTGCAACAACAACAGCAGCAGCAGCTACTACTGTTGCAACAACAACAGCAGCACCTACAACTACTGCTGCACCTACGACAGCAGCACCTACTACTGTTGCAACAACAACAGCAGCACCTACAACTACTGCTGCACCTACGACAACAGCACCTACTACTGTTGCAACAACAACAGCAGCACCTACAACTACTGCTGCACCTACGACAACAGCACCTACTACTGTTGCAACAACAACAGCAGCACCTACAACTACTGCTTCACCTACGACAGCAGCACCTACTACTGTTGCAACAACAACTGCAGCCCCTACTACTGTTGCAACAACAACAGCAGGACCTACTACTGTTGTAACAACAACTGCAGCACCTACAACTACTGCTTCACCTACAACTGCAGCCCCTACTACTGTTGCAACAACAACAGCAGCACCTACTACTGTTGTAACAACAACTGCAGCACCTACAACTACTGCTTCACCTACAACTGCAGCCCCTACAACTGTTGCAACAACAACAGCAGCACCTACAACTACTGCTTCACCTACAACTGCAGCCCCTACTACTGTTGCAACAACAACAGTAGCACCTACTACTGTTGTAACAACAACTGCAGCACCTACAACTACTGCTTCACCTACAACTGCAGCCCCTACTACTGTTGCAACAACAACAGTGCCACCTACAACTACTGCTGCACCTACGACAGCAGCACCTACTACTGTTGCAACAACAACAGCAGGTCCTACAACTACTGCTTTACCTACGACAACGGCACCTACTACTGTTGCAACAACAACAGCAGCACCTACAACTACTGCTGCACCTACGACAACAGCACCTACTACTGTTGCAACAACAACAGCAGCACCTACAACGACTGCTTCACCTACGACAGCAGTACCTACTACTGTTGCAACAACAACTGCAGCCCCTACTACTGTTGCAACAACAACAGCAGCACCTACAACTACTGCTTCACCTACGACAGCAGCACCTACTACTGTTGCAACAACAACAGCAGCACCTACAACTACTGCTGCACCTACGACAACAGCACCTACTACTGTTGCAACAACAACAGCAGCACCTACAACTACTGCTGCACCTACGACAACAGCACCTACTACTGTTGCAACAACAACAGCAGCACCTACTACTGTTGAAACAACAACAGCAGCACCTACAACTACTGCTTCACCTACGACAGCAGCACCTACTACTGTTGCAACAACAACAGTGCCACCTACAACTACTGCTTCACCTACAACTGCAGCTCATACTACTCTTGCAACAACAACAGCAGCACCTACAACTACTGCTGCACCTACGACAACAGCACCTACTACTGTTGCAACAACAACAGTGCCACCTACAACTACTGCTGCACCTACGACAGCAGCACCTACTACTGTTGCAACAACAACAGCAGCACCTACTACTGTTGCAACAACAACAGCAGCACCTACAACTACTGCTGCACCTACGACAGCAGCACCTACTACTGTTTTAACAACAACTGCAGCACCTACAACTACTGCTTCACCTACGACAGCAGCACCTACTACTGTTGCAACAACAACAGCAGCAGCTACTACTGTTGCAACAACAACAGCAGCACCTACAACTACTGCTGCACCTACGACAGCAGCACCTACTACTGTTGTAACAACAACTGCAGCACCTACAACTACTGCTTCACCTACGACAGCATCACCTACTACTGTTGTACCAACAACAGCAGCACATACTACTGTTGCACCTACGACAGCAGCACCTACTACTGTTGCAACAACAACAGCAGCACCTACAACTACTGCTGCACCTACGACAGCAGCACCTACTACTGTTGTAACAACAACAGCAGCACCTACTACTGTTGCAACAACAACAGCAGCACCTACAACTACTGCTGCTCCGACAACGGTGCCACCTACAACCACTGCTGCCTCTACGACAGCAGCACCTACTACTGTTGCAACAACAACTGCAGCACCTACAACTACTGCTTCACCTACGACAGCAGCACCTACTACTGTTGCAACAACAACAGCAGCACCTACAACTACTGCTGCACCTACGACAGCAGCACCTACTACTGTTGTAACAACAACTGCAGCACCTACAACTACTGCTTCACCTACGACAGCAGCACCTACTACTGTTGTAACAACAAAAGCAGCACCTACTACTGTTGCAACCATAACAGCAGCACCTACTACTGTTGCAATAACAACAGCAGCACCTACAACTACTGCTACACCTACGACAGCAGCACCTACTAATGTTGTAACAACAACAGCAGCACCTACTACTGTTGCAACTATAGCAACAGCACCTACAACTACTGCTGCTCCGACAACGTTGCCACCTACAACCACTGATGCCTCTACAACAGCAGCACCTACTACTGTTGCAACAACAACAGCAGCACCTACAACTACTGCTGCACCTACGACAACAGCACCTACTACTGTTGCAACAACAACAGCAGCACCTACAACTACTGCTGCACCTACGACAACAGCACCTACTACTGTTGCAACAACAACAGCAGCACCTACAACTACTGCTTCACCTACGACAGCAGCACCTACTACTGTTGCAACAACAACTGCAGCCCCTACTACTGTTGTACCAACAACAGCAGCACATACTACTGTTGCACCTACGACAGCAGCACCTACTACTGTTGCAACAACAACAGCAGCACCTACAACTACTGCTGCACCTACGACAGCAGCACCTACTACTGTTGTAACAACAACAACAGCACCTACTACTGTTGCAACAACAACAGCAGCAACTACAACTACTGCTGCTCCGACAACGGTGCCACCTACAACCACTGCTGCCTCTACGACAGCAGCACCTACTACTGTTGCAACAACAACTGCAGCACCTACAACTACTGCTTCACCTACGACAGCAGCACCTACTACTGTTGCAACAACAACAGCAGCACCTACTACTGTTGAAACAACAACAGCAGCACCTACAACTACTGCTGCACCTACGACAGCAGCACCTACTACTGTTGTAACAACAACTGCAGCACCTACAACTACTGATTCACCTACGACAGGAGCACCTACTACTGTTGTAACAACAAAAGCAGCACCTACTACTGTTGCAACCATAACAGCAGCACCTACTGCTGTTGCAACAACAACAGCAGCACCTACAACTACTGCTACACCTACGACAGCAGCACCTACTAATGTTGTAACAACAACAGCAGCACCTACTACTGTTGCAACTACAACAACAGCACCTACAACTACTGCTGCTCCGACAACGTTGCCACCTACAACCACTGATGCCTCTACAACAGCAGCACCTACTACTGTTGCAACAACAACAGCAGCACCTACAACTACTGCTGCACCTACGACAACAGCACCTACTACTGTTGCAACAACAACAGCAGCACCTACAACTACTGCTGCACCTACGACAACAGCACCTACTACTGTTGCAACAACAACAGCAGCACCTACAACTACTGCTTCACCTACGACAGCAGCACCTACTACTGTTGCAACAACAACAGCAGCAGCAGCTACTACTGTTGCAACAACAACAGCAGCACCTACAACTACTGCTGCACCTACGACAGCAGCACCTACTACTGTTGCAACAACAACAGCAGCACCTACAACTACTGCTGCACCTACGACAACAGCACCTACTACTGTTGCAACAACAACAGCAGCACCTACAACTACTGCTGCACCTACGACAACAGCACCTACTACTGTTGCAACAACAACAGCAGCACCTACAACTACTGCTTCACCTACGACAGCAGCACCTACTACTGTTGCAACAACAACTGCAGCCCCTACTACTGTTGCAACAACAACAGCAGGACCTACTACTGTTGTAACAACAACTGCAGCACCTACAACTACTGCTTCACCTACAACTGCAGCCCCTACTACTGTTGCAACAACAACAGCAGCACCTACTACTGTTGTAACAACAACTGCAGCACCTACAACTACTGCTTCACCTACAACTGCAGCCCCTACAACTGTTGCAACAACAACAGCAGCACCTACAACTACTGCTTCACCTACAACTGCAGCCCCTACTACTGTTGCAACAACAACAGTAGCACCTACTACTGTTGTAACAACAACTGCAGCACCTACAACTACTGCTTCACCTACAACTGCAGCCCCTACTACTGTTGCAACAACAACAGTGCCACCTACAACTACTGCTGCACCTACGACAGCAGCACCTACTACTGTTGCAACAACAACAGCAGGTCCTACAACTACTGCTGCACCTACGACAACAGCACCTACTACTGTTGCAACAACAACAGCAGCACCTACAACTACTGCTGCACCTACGACAACAGCACCTACTACTGTTGCAACAACAACAGCAGCACCTACAACGACTGCTTCACCTACGACAGCAGTACCTACTACTGTTGCAACAACAACTGCAGCCCCTACTACTGTTGCAACAACAACAGCAGCACCTACAACTACTGCTTCACCTACGACAGCAGCACCTACGACTGTTGCAACAACAACAGCAGCACCTACAACTACTGCTGCACCTACGACAACAGCACCTACTACTGTTGCAACAACAACAGCAGCACCTACAACTACTGCTGCACCTACGACAACAGCACCTACTACTGTTGCAACAACAACAGCAGCACATACAACTACTGCTGCTCCGACAACGGTGCCACCTACAACCACTGCTGCCTCTACGACAGCAGCACCTACTACTGTTGCAACAACAACTGCAGCACCTACAACTACTGCTTCACCTACGACAGCAGCACCTACTACTGTTGTAACAACAACAGCAGCACCTACTACTGTTGCAACAACAACAGTGCCACCTACAACTACTGCTTCACCTACAACTGCAGCTCCTACTACTGTTGCAACAACAACAGCCGCACCTACAACTACTGCTGCAACAACAACAGCAGCACCTACAACTACTGCTTCACCTACGATAGCAGCACCTACAACTACTGCTTCACCTACGACAGCAGCACTTACTACTGTTGCAACAACAACAGCAGCACCTACAACTACTGCTGCACCTACGACAACAGCACCTACTACTGTTGCAACAACAACAGTGCCACCTAAAACTACTGCTTCACCTACGACAACAGCACCTACTACTGTTGCAACAACAACAGTGCCACCTACAACTACTGCTGCACCTACGACAGCAGCACCTACTATTGTTGCAACAACAACAGCAGCACCTACTACTGTTGCAACAACAACAGCAGCACCTACAACTACTGCTGCACCTATGACAGCAGCACCTACTACTGTTTTAACAACAACTGCAGCACCTACAACTACTGCTTCACCTAAGACAGCAGCACCTACTACTGTTGCAACAACAACAGCAGCACCTACTACTGTTGCAACAACAACAGTAGCACCTACAACTACTGCTGCACCTACGACAGCAGCACCTACTACTGTTGTAACAACAACTGCAGCACCTACAACTACTGCTTCACCTACGACAGCATCACCTACTACTGTTGTAACAACAACAGCAGCACCTACTACTGTTGCAACCATAACAGCAGCACCTACTACTGTTGCAACAACAACAGCAGCACCTACAACTACTGCTGCACCTACGACAGCAGCACCTACTACTGTTGTAACAACAACAGCAGCACCTACTACTGTTGCAACAACAATAGCAGCACCTACAACTACTGCTGCTCCGACAACGGTGCCACCTACAACCACTGCTGCCTCTACGACAGCAGCACGTACTACTGTTGCAACAACAACAGCAGCACCTACAACTACTGCTGCACCTACGACAGCAGCACCTACTACTGTTGCAACAACAACAGCAGCACCTACAACTACTGCTTCACCTACGACAGCAGCACCTACTACTGTTGTAACAACAAAAGCAGCACCTACTACTGTTGCAACCATAACAGCAGCACCTACTACTGTTGCAACAACAACAGCAGCACCTACAACTACTGCTACACCTACGACAGCAGCACCTACTAATGTTGTAACAACAACAGCAGCACCTACTACTGTTGCAACTACAACAACAGCACCTACAACTACTGCTGCTCCGACAACGTTGCCACCTACAACCACTGATGCCTCTACAACAGCAGCACCTACTACAGTTGCAACAACAACAGCAGCACCTACAACTACTGCTGCACCTACGACAACAGCACCTACTACTGTTGCAACAACAACAGTGCCACCTACAACTACTGCTGCACCTACGACAACAGCACCTACTACTGTTGCAACAACAACAGCAGCACCTACAACTACTGCTTCACCTACGACAGCAGCACCTACTACTGTTGCAACAACAACAGCAGCAGCAGCTACTACTGTTGCAACAACAAAAGCAGCACCTACAACTACTGCTGCACCTACGACAGCAGCACCTACTACTGTTGCAACAACAACAGCAGCACCTACAACTACTGCTGCACCTACGACAACAGCACCTACTACTGTTGCAACAACAACAGCAGCACCTACAACTACTGCTGCACCTACGACAACAGCACCTACTACTGTTGTAACAACAACAGCAGTACCTACAACTACTGCTTCACCTACGACAGCAGCACCTACTACTGTTGCAACAACAACTGTAGCCCCTACTACTGTTGCAACAACAACAGCAGGACCTACTACTGTTGTAACAACAACTGCAGCACCTACAACTACTGCTTCACCTACAACTGCAGCCCCTACTACTGTTGCAACAACAACAGCAGCACATACAACTACTGCTTCACCTACAACTGCAGCCCCTACTACTGTTGCAACAACAACAGCAGCACCTACTACTGTTGTAACAAAAACTGCAGCACCTACAACTACTGCTTCACCTACAACTGCAGCCCCTACTACTGTTGCAACAACAACAGCAGCACCTACAACTACTGCTTCACCTACAACTGCAGCCCCTACTACTGTTGCAACAACAACAGTAGCACCTACTACTGTTGTAACAACAACTGCAGCACCTACAACTAGTGCTGCACCTACGACAACAGCACCTACTACTGTTGCAACAACAACAGCAGCACCTACAACTACTGCTTCACCTACGACAGCAGCACCTACTACTATTGCAACAAAAACTGCAGCCCCTACTACTGTTGCAACAACAGCAGCAGCAGCTACTACTGTTGCAACAACAACAGCAGCACATACAACTACTGCTGCACCTACGACAGCAGCACCTACTACTGTTGCAACAACAACAGCAGCACCTACAACTACTGCTGCACCTACGACAACAGCACCTACTACTGTTGCAACAACAACAGCAGCACCTACAACTACTGCTGCACCTACGACAACAGCACCTACTACTGTTGCAACAACAACAGCAGCAACTACAACTACTGCTTCACCTATGACAGCAGCACCTACTACTGTTGCAACAACAACTGCAGCCCCTACTACTGTTGCAACAACAACAGCAGGACCTACTACTGTTGTAACAACAACTGCAGCACCTACAACTACTGCTTCACCTACAACTGCAGCCCCTACTACTGTTGCAACAACAACAGCAGCAGCAGCTACTACTGTTGCAACAACAACAGCAGCACCTACAACTACTGCTGCACCTACGACAGCAGCACCTACTACTGTTGCAACAACAACAGCAGCACCTACAACTACTGCTGCACCTACGACAACAGCACCTACTACTGTTGCAACAACAACAGCAGCACCTACAACTACTGCTGCACCTACGACAACAGCACCTACTACTGTTGCAACAACAACAGCAGCACCTACAACTACTGCTTCACCTACGACAGCAGCACCTACTACTGTTGCAACAACAACTGCAGCCCCTACTACTGTTGCAACAACAACAGCAGGACCTACTACTGTTGTAACAACAACTGCAGCACCTACAACTACTGCTTCACCTACAACTGCAGCCCCTACTACTGTTGCAACAACAACAGCAGCACCTACTACTGTTGTAACAACAACTGCAGCACCTACAACTACTGCTTCACCTACAACTGCAGCCCCTACAACTGTTGCAACAACAACAGCAGCACCTACAACTACTGCTGCACCTACAACTGCAGCCCCTACTACTGTTGCAACAACAACAGTAGCACCTACTACTGTTGTAACAACAACTGCAGCACCTACAACTACTGCTTCACCTACAACTGCAGCCCCTACTACTGTTGCAACAACAACAGTGCCACCTACAACTACTGCTGCACCTACGACAGCAGCACCTACTACTGTTGCAACAACAACAGCAGGTCCTACAACTACTGCTGCACCTACGACAACAGCACCTACTACTGTTGCAACAACAACAGCAGCACCTACAACTACTGCTGCACCTACGACAACAGCACCTACTACTGTTGCAACAACAACAGCAGCACCTACAACGACTGCTTCACCTACGACAGCAGTACCTACTACTGTTGCAACAACAACTGCAGCCCCTACTACTGTTGCAACAACAACAGCAGCACCTACAACTACTGCTTCACCTACGACAGCAGCACCTACGACTGTTGCAACAACAACAGCAGCACCTACAACTACTGCTGCACCTACGACAACAGCACCTACTACTGTTGCAACAACAACAGCAGCACCTACAACTACTGCTGCACCTACGACAACAGCACCTACTACTGTTGCAACAACAACAGCAGCACATACAACTACTGCTGCTCCGACAACGGTGCCACCTACAACCACTGCTGCCTCTACGACAGCAGCACCTACTACTGTTGCAACAACAACTGCAGCACCTACAACTACTGCTTCACCTACGACAGCAGCACCTACTACTGTTGTAACAACAACAGCAGCACCTACTACTGTTGCAACAACAACAGTGCCACCTACAACTACTGCTTCACCTACAACTGCAGCTCCTACTACTGTTGCAACAACAACAGCAGCACCTACAACTACTGCTGCAACAACAACAGCAGCACCTACAACTACTGCTTCACCTACGATAGCAGCACCTACAACTACTGCTTCACCTACGACAGCAGCACTTACTACTGTTGCAACAACAACAGCAGCACCTACAACTACTGCTGCACCTACGACAACAGCACCTACTACTGTTGCAACAACAACAGTGCCACCTACAACTACTGCTTCACCTACGACAACAGCACCTACTACTGTTGCAACAACAACAGCAGCACCTACTACTGTTGCAACAACAACAGTAGCACCTACAACTACTGCTGCACCTACGACAGCAGCACCTACTACTGTTGTAACAACAACTGCAGCACCTACAACTACTGCTTCACCTACGACAGCATCGCCTACTACTGTTGTAACAACAACAGCAGCACCTACTACTGTTGCAACCATAACAGCAGCACCTACTACTGTTGCAACAACAACAGCAGCACCTACAACTACTGCTGCACCTACGACAGCAGCACCTACTACTGTTGTAACAACAACAGCAGCACCTACTACTGTTGCAACAACAATAGCAGCACCTACAACTACTGCTGCTCCGACAACGGTGCCACCTACAACCACTGCTGCCTCTACGACAGCAGCACGTACTACTGTTGCAACAACAACAGCAGCACCTACAACTACTGCTGCACCTACGACAGCAGCACCTACTACTGTTGCAACAACAACAGCAGCACCTACAACTACTGCTTCACCTACGACAGCAGCACCTACTACTGTTGTAACAACAAAAGCAGCACCTACTACTGTTGCATCCATAACAGCAGCACCTACTACTGTTGCAACAACAACAGCAGCACCTACAACTACTGCTACACCTACGACAGCAGCACCTACTAATGTTGTAACAACAACAGCAGCACCTACTACTGTTGCAACTACAACAACAGCACCTACAACTACTGCTGCTCCGACAACGTTGCCACCTACAACCACTGATGCCTCTACAACAGCAGCACCTACTACAGTTGCAACAACAACAGCAGCACCTACAACTACTGCTGCACCTACGACAACAGCACCTACTACTGTTGCAACAACAACAGTGCCACCTACAACTACTGCTGCACCTACGACAACAGCACCTACTACTGTTGCAACAACAACAGCAGCACCTACAACTACTGCTTCACCTACGACAGCAGCACCTACTACTGTTGCAACAACAACAGCAGCAGCAGCTACTACTGTTGCAACAACAAAAGCAGCACCTACAACTACTGCTGCACCTACGACAGCAGCACCTACTACTGTTGCAACAACAACAGCAGCACCTACAACTACTGCTGCACCTACGACAACAGCACCTACTACTGTTGTAACAACAACAGCAGTACCTACAACTACTGCTTCACCTACGACAGCAGCACCTACTACTGTTGCAACAACAACTGTAGCCCCTACTACTGTTGCAACAACAACAGCAGGACCTACTACTGTTGTAACAACAACTGCAGCACCTACAACTACTGCTTCACCTACAACTGCAGCCCCTACTACTGTTGCAACAACAACAGCAGCACATACAACTACTGCTTCACCTACAACTGCAGCCCCTACTACTGTTGCAACAACAACAGCAGCACCTACTACTGTTGTAACAAAAACTGCAGCACCTACAACTACTGCTTCACCTACAACTGCAGCCCCTACTACTGTTGCAACAACAACAGCAGCACCTACAACTACTGCTTCACCTACAACTGCAGCCCCTACTACTGTTGCAACAACAACAGTAGCACCTACTACTGTTGTAACAACAACTGCAGCACCTACAACTACTGCTGCACCTACGACAACAGCACCTACTACTGTTGCAACAACAACAGCAGCACCTACAACTACTGCTTCACCTACGACAGCAGCACCTACTACTATTGCAACAAAAACTGCAGCCCCTACTACTGTTGCAACAACAGCAGCAGCAGCTACTACTGTTGCAACAACAACAGCAGCACATACAACTACTGCTGCACCTACGACAGCAGCACCTACTACTGTTGCAACAACAACAGCAGCACCTACAACTACTGCTGCACCTACGACAACAGCACCTACTACTGTTGCAACAACAACAGCAGCACCTACAACTACTGCTGCACCTACGACAACAGCACCTACTACTGTTGCAACAACAACAGCAGCAACTACAACTACTGCTTCACCTATGACAGCAGCACCTACTACTGTTGCAACAACAACTGCAGCCCCTACTACTGTTGCAACAACAACAGCAGGACCTACTACTGTTGTAACAACAACTGCAGCACCTACAACTACTGCTTCACCTACAACTGCAGCCCCTACTACTGTTGCAACAACAACAGCAGCACCTACTACTGTTGTAACAACAACTGCAGCACCTACAACTACTGCTTCACCTACAACTGCAGCCCCTACAACTGTTGCAACAACAACAGCAGCACCTACAACTACTGCTTCACCTACAACTGCAGCCCCTACTACTGTTGCAACAACAACAGTAGCACCTACTACTGTTGGAACAACAACTGCAGCACCTACAACTACTGCTTCACCTACAACTGCAGCCCCTACTACTGTTGCAACAACAACAGTGCCACCTACAACTACTGCTGCACCTACGACAGCAGCACCTACTACTGTTGCAACAACAACAGCAGGTCCTACTACTGTTGCAACAACAACAGCAGCACCTACAACTACTGCTTCACCTACGACAGCAGCACCTACTACTGTTGCAACAACAACAGCAGCACCTACAACTACTGCTGCACCTACGACAACAGCACCTACTACTGTTGCAACAACAACAGCAGCACCTACAACTACTGCTGCACCTACGACAACAGCACCTACTACTGTTGCAACAACAACAGCAGCACCTACAACTACTGCTTCACCTACGACAGCAGCACCTACTACTGTTGTAACAACAACAGCAGCACCTACTATTGTTGCAACAACAACAGCAGCACCTACAACTACTGCTGCTCCGACAACGGTGCCACCTACAACCACTGCTGCCTCTACGACAGCAGCACCTACTACTGTTGCAACAACAACTGCAGCACCTACAACTACTGCTTCACCTACGACAGCAGCACCTACTACTGTTGTAACAACAACAGCAGCACCTACTACTGTTGCAACTACAACAACAGCACCTACAACTACTGCTGCTCCGACAACGTTGCCACCTACAACCACTGATGCCTCTACAACAGCAGCACCTACTACTGTTGCAACAACAACAGCAGCACCTACAACTACTGCTACACCTACGACAGCAGCACCTACTAATGTTGTAACAACAACAGCAGCACCTACTACTGTTGCAACTACAACAACAGCACCTACAACTACTGCTGCTCCGACAACGTTGCCACCTACAACCACTGATGCCTCTACAACAGCAGCACCTACTACTGTTGCAACAACAACAGCAGCACCTACAACTACTGCTGCACCTACGACAACAGCACCTACTACTGTTGCAACAACAACAGTGCCACCTACAACTACTGCTGCACCTACGACAACAGCACCTACTACTGTTGCAACAACAACAGCAGCACCTACAACTACTGCTTCACCTACGACAGCAGCACCTACTACTGTTGCAACAACAACAGCAGCAGCAGCTACTACTGTTGCAACAACAACAGCAGCACCTACAACTACTGCTGCACCTACGACAGCAGCACCTACTACTGTTGCAACAACAACAGCAGCACCTACAACTACTGCTGCACCTACGACAACAGCACCTACTACTGTTGCAACAACAACAGCAGCACCTACAACTACTGCTGCACCTACGACAACAGCACCTACTACTGTTGCAACAACAACAGCAGCACCTACAACTACTGCTTCACCTACGACAGCAGCACCTACTACTGTTGCAACAACAACTGCAGCCCCTACTACTGTTGCAACAACAACAGCAGGACCTACTACTGTTGTAACAACAACTGCAGCACCTACAACTACTGCTTCACCTACAACTGCAGCCCCTACTACTGTTGCAACAACAACAGCAGCACCTACAACTACTGCTTCACCTACAACTGCAGCCCCTACTACTGTTGCAACAACAACAGCAGCACCTACTACTGTTGTAACAAAAACTGCAGCACCTACAACTACTGCTTCACCTACAACTGCAGCCCCCACTACTGTTGCAACAACAACAGCAGCACCTACAACTACTGCTTCACCTACAACTGCAGCCCCTACTACTGTTGCAACAACAACAGTAGCACCTACTACTGTTGTAACAACAACTGCAGCACCTACAACTACTGCTTCACCTACAACTGCAGCCCCTACTACTGTTGCAACAACAACAGTGCCACCTACAACTACTGCTGCACCTACGACAGCAGCACCTACTACTGTTGCAACAACAACAGCAGGTCCTACAACTACTGCTGCACCTACGACAACAGCACCTACTACTGTTGCAACAACAACAGCAGCACCTACAACTACTGCTGCACCTACGACAACAGCACCTACTACTGTTGCAACAACAACAGCAGCACCTACAACGACTGCTTCACCTACGACAGCAGTACCTTCTACTGTTGCAACAACAACTGCAGCCCCTACTACTGTTGCAACAACAACAGCAGCACCTACAACTACTGCTTCACCTACGACAGCAGCACCTACTACTGATGCAACAACAACAGCAGCACCTACAACTACTGCTGCACCTACGACAACAGCACCTACTACTGTTGCAACAACAACAGCAGCACCTACAACTACTGCTGCACCTACGACAACAGCACCTACTACTGTTGCAACAACAACAGCAGCACCTACAACTACTGCTTCACCTACGACAGCAGCACCTACTACTGTTGCAACAACAACAGCAGCACCTACAACTACTGCTGCACCTACGACAACAGCACCTACTACTGTTGCAACAACAACAGTGCCACCTACAACTACTGCTTCACCTACAACTGCAGCTCCTACTACTCTTGCAACAACAACAGCAGCACCTACAACTACTGCTGCACCTACGACAACAGCACCTACTACTGTTGCAACAACAACAGTGCCACCTACAACTACTGCTGCATCTACGACAGCAGCACCTACTACTGTTGCAACAACAACAGCAGCACCTACAACTACTGCTGCACCTACGACAACAGCACCTACTACTGTTGCAACAACAACAGCAGCACCTACAACTACTGCTGCACCTACGACAACAGCACCTACTACTGTTGCAACAACAACAGCAGCACCTACAACTACTGCTTCACCTACGACAGCAGCACCTACTACTGTTGCAACAACAACTGCAGCCCCTACTACTGTTGCAACAACAACAGCAGGACCTACTACTGTTGTAACAACAACTGCAGCACCTACAACTACTGCTTCACCTACAACTGCAGCCCCTACTACTGTTGCAACAACAACAGCAGCACCTACAACTACTGCTTCACCTACAACTGCAGCCCCTACTACTGTTGCAACAACAACAGCAGCACCTACTACTGTTGTAACAAAAACTGCAGCACCTACAACTACTGCTTCACCTACAACTGCAGCCCCCACTACTGTTGCAACAACAACAGCAGCACCTACAACTACTGCTTCACCTACAACTGCAGCCCCTACTACTGTTGCAACAACAACAGTAGCACCTACTACTGTTGTAACAACAACTGCAGCACCTACAACTACTGCTTCACCTACAACTGCAGCCCCTACTACTGTTGCAACAACAACAGTGCCACCTACAACTACTGCTGCACCTACGACAGCAGCACCTACTACTGTTGCAACAACAACAGCAGGTCCTACAACTACTGCTGCACCTACGACAACAGCACCTACTACTGTTGCAACAACAACAGCAGCACCTACAACTACTGCTGCACCTACGACAACAGCACCTACTACTGTTGCAACAACAACAGCAGCACCTACAACGACTGCTTCACCAACGACAGCAGTACCTTCTACTGTTGCAACAACAACTGCAGCCCCTACTACTGTTGCAACAACAACAGCAGCACCTACAACTACTGCTTCACCTACGACAGCAGCACCTACTACTGTTGCAACAACAACAGCAGCACCTACAACTACTGCTTCACCTACGACAGCAGCACCTACTACTGTTGCAACAACAACAGCAGCACCTACAACTACTGCTGCACCTACGACAACAGCGCCTACTACTGTTGCATCAACAACAGTGCCACCTACAACTACTGCTTCACCTACAACTGCAGCTCCTACTACTCTTGCAACAACAACAGCAGCACCTACAACTACTGCTGCACCTACGACAACAGCACCTACTACTGTTGCAACAACAACAGTGCCACCTACAACTACTGCTGCATCTACGACAGCAGCACCTACTACTGTTGCAACAACAACAGCAGCACCTACTACTGTTGCAACAACAACAGCAGCACCTACTACTGTTGAAACAACAACAGCAGCACCTACAACTACTGCTGCACCTACGACAGCAGCACCTACTACTGTTGTAACAACAACTGCAGCACCTACAACTACTGCTTCACCTACGACAGCAGCACCTACTACTGTTGTAACAACAAAAGCAGCACCTACTACTGTTGCAACCATAACAGCAGCACCTACTACTGTTGCAACAACAACAGCAGCACCTACAACTACTGCTACACCTACGACAGCAGCACCTACTAATGTTGTAACAACAACAGCAGCACCTACTACTGTTGCAACTACAACAACAGCACCTACAACTACTGCTGCTCCGACAACGTTGCCACCTACAACCACTGATGCCTCTACAACAGCAGCACCTACTACTGTTGCAACAACAACAGCAGCACCTACAACTACTGCTGCACCTACGACAACAGCACCTACTACTGTTGCAACAACAACAGCAGCACCTACAACTACTGCTGCACCTACGACAACAGCACCTACTACTGTTGCAACAACAACAGCAGCACCTACAACTACTGCTTCACCTACGACAGCAGCACCTACTACTGTTGCAACAACAACAGCAGCAGCAGCTACTACTGTTGCAACAACAACAGCAGCACCTACAACTACTGCTGCACCTACGACAGCAGCACCTACTACTGTTGCAACAACAACAGCAGCACCTACAACTACTGCTGCACCTACGACAACAGCACCTACTACTGTTGCAACAACAACAGCAGCACCTACAACTACTGCTGCACCTACGACAACAGCACCTACTACTGTTGCAACAACAACAGCAGCACCTACAACTACTGCTTCACCTACGACAGCAGCACCTACTACTGTTGCAACAACAACTGCAGCCCCTACTACTGTTGCAACAACAACAGCAGGACCTACTACTGTTGTAACAACAACTGCAGCACCTACAACTACTGCTTCACCTACAACTGCAGCCCCTACTACTGTTGCAACAACAACAGCAGCACCTACAACTACTGCTTCACCTACAACTGCAGCCCCTACTACTGTTGCAACAACAACAGCAGCACCTACTACTGTTGTAACAACAACTGCAGCACCTACAACTACTGCTTCACCTACAACTGCAGCCCCTACTACTGTTGCAACAACAACAGCAGCACCTACAACTACTGCTTCACCTACAACTGCAGCCCCTACTACTGTTGCAACAACAACAGTAGCACCTACTACTGTTGTAACAACAACTGCAGCACCTACAACTACTGCTTCACCTACAACTGCAGCCCCTACTACTGTTGCAACAACAACAGTGCCACCTACAACTACTGCTGCACCTACAACTACTGCTGCACCTACGACAGCAGCACCTACTACTGTTGCAACAACAACAGCAGGTCCTACAACTACTGCTGCAC
Organism: Notothenia rossii; assembly: GCF_949606895.1. Taxonomy (NCBI): domain Eukaryota; kingdom Metazoa; phylum Chordata; class Actinopteri; order Perciformes; family Nototheniidae; genus Notothenia; species Notothenia rossii. The sequence goes on along the minus strand of NW_027639531.1, from coordinate 14,644 downwards.
CTACGACAACAGCACCTACTACTGTTGCAACAACAACAGCAGCACCTACAACTACTGCTGCACCTACGACAACAGCACCTACTACTGTTGCAACAACAACAGCAGCACCTACAACGACTGCTTCACCTACGACAGCAGTACCTACTACTGTTGCAACAACAACTGCAGCCCCTACTACTGTTGCAACAACAACAGCAGCACCTACAACTACTGCTTCACCTACGACAGCAGCACCTACTACTGTTGCAACAACAACAGCAGCACCTACAACTACTGCTGCACCTACGACAACAGCACCTACTACTGTTGCAACAACAACAGCAGCACCTACAACTACTGCTGCACCTACGACAACAGCACCTACTACTGTTGCAACAACAACAGTGCCACCTACAACTACTGCTGCACCTACGACAGCAGCACCTACTACTGTTGCAACAACAACAGCAGCACCTAATACTGTTGCAACAACAACAGCAGCACCTACAACTACTGCTGCACCTACGACAGCAGCACCTACTACTGTGTTAACAACAACTGCAGCACCTACAACTACTGCTTCACCTACGACAGCAGCACCTACTACTGTTGCAACAACAACAGCAGCAGCTACTACTGTTGCAACAACAACAGCAGCACCTACAACTACTGCTGCACCTACGACAGCAGCACCTACTACTGTTGTAACAACAACTGCAGCACCTACAACTACTGCTTCACCTACGACAGCATCACCTACTACTGTTGTACCAACAACAGCAGCACATACTACTGTTGCACCTACGACAGCAGCACCTACTACTGTTGCAACAACAACAGCAGCACCTACAACTACTGCTGCACCTACGACAGCAGCACCTACTACTGTTGTAACAACAACAGCAGCACCTACTACTGTTGCAACAACAACAGCAGCACCTACAACTACTGCTGCTCCGACAACGGTGCCACCTACAACCACTGCTGCCTCTACGACAGCAGCACCTACTACTGTTGCAACAACAACTGCAGCACCTACAACTACTGCTTCACCTACGACAGCAGCACCTACTACTGTTGCAACAACAACAGCAGCACCTACTACTGTTGAAACAACAACAGCAGCACCTACAACTACTGCTGCACCTACGACAGCAGCACCTACTACTGTTGTAACAACAACTGCAGCACCTACAACTACTGCTTCACCTACGACAGCAGCACCTACTACTGTTGTAACAACAACAGCAGCACCTACTACTGTTGCAACCATAACAGCAGCACCTACTACTGTTGCAACAACAACAGCATCACCTACAACTACTGCTACACCTACGACAGCAGCACCTACTAATGTTGTAACAACAACAGCAGCACCTACTACTGTTGCAACTACAACAACAGCACCTACAACTACTGCTGCTCCGACAACGTTGCCACCTACAACCACTGATGCCTCTACAACAGCAGCACCTACTACTGTTGCAACAACAACAGCAGCACCTACAACTACTGCTGCACCTACGACAGCAGCACCTACTACTGTTGCAACAACAACAGCAGCACCTACAACTACTGCTGCACCTACGACAACAGCACCTACTACTGTTGCAACAACAACAGCAGCACCTACAACTACTGCTGCACCTACGACAACAGCACCTACTACTGTTGCAACAACAACAGCAGCACCTACAACTACTGCTTCACCTACGACAGCAGCACCTACTACTGTTGCAACAACAACAGCAGCAGCAGCTACTACTGTTGCAACAACAACAGCAGCACCTACAACTACTGCTGCAACTACGACAGCAGCACCTACTACTGTTGTAACAACAACAGCAGCACCTACAACTACTGCTTCACCTACGACAGCAGCACTTACTACTGTTGCAACAACAACAGAAGCACCTACAACTACTGCTGCACCTACGACAACAGCACCTACTACTGTTGCAACAACAACAGTGCAACCTACAAATACTGCTTCACCTACAACTGCAGCTCCTACTACTGTTGCAACAACAACAGCAGCACCTACAACTACTGCTGCACCTACGACAACAGCACCTACTACTGTTGCAACAACAACAGTGCCACCTACAACTACTGCTGCACCTACGACAGCAGCACCTACTACTGTTGCAACAACAACAGCAGCACCTACTACTGTTGCAACAACAACAGCAACACCTACAACTACTGCTGCACCTACGACAGCAGCACCTAATACTGTTGCAACAACAACAGCAGCACCTACTACTGTTGCAACAACAACAGCAGCACCTACAACTACTGCTGCACCTACGACAGCAGCACCTACTACTGTTGTAACAACAACAGCAGCACCTACTACTGTTGCAACAACAACAGCAGCACCTACAACTACTGCTGCTCCGACAACGGTGCCACCTACAACCACTGCTGTCTCTACGACAGCAGCACCTACTACTGTTGCAACAACAACAGCAGCACCTACAACCACTGCTGCACCTACGACAGCAGCACCTACTACTGTTGCAACAACAACAGCAGCACCTACAACTACTGCTGCACCTACGACAACAGCACCTACTACTGTTGCAACAACAACAGCAGCACCTACAACTACTGCTGCACCTACGACAGCAGCACCTACTACTGTTGCAACAACAACAGCAGCACCTACAACTACTGCTGCACCTACGACAACAGCACCTACTACTGTTGCAACAACAACAGTGCCACCTACAACTACTGCTTCACCTACAACTGCAGCACCTACTACTGTTGCAACAACAACATCAGCACCTACAACTACTGCTTCACCTACGACAGCAGCACCTACTACTGTTGCAACAACAACAGTGCCACCTACAACTACTGTTGCACCTACGACAGCAGCACCTACTACTGTTGCAACAGCAACAGCAGGTCCTACAACTACTGCTGCACCTACGACAACAGCACCTACTACTGTTGCAACAACAACAGCAGCACCTACAACTACTGTTGCACCTATGACAACAGCACCTACTACTGTTGCAACAACAACAGCAGCACCTAAAACTACTGCTGCACCTACGACAGCAGCACCTACTACTGTTGCAACAACAACAGCAGCACCTACAACTACTGCTGCACCTACGACAGCAGCACCTACTACTGTTGCAACAACAACAGCAGCACCTACAACTACTGCTGCACCTACGACAACAGCACCTACTACTGTTGCAACAACAACAGTGCCACCTACAACTACTGCTTCGCCTACAACTGCAGCACCTACTACTGTTGCAACAACAACATCAGCACCTACAACTACTGCTTCACCTACGACAGCAGCACCTACTACTGTTGCAACAACAACAGTGCCACCTACAACTACTGCTGCACCTACAACAGCAGCACCTACTACTGTTGCAACAACAACAGCAGGTCCTACAACTACTGCTGCACCTACGACAAGAGCACCTACTACTGTTGCAACAACAACAGCAGCACCTACAACTACTGCTGCACCTATGACAACAGCACCTACTACTGTTGCAACAACAACAGCAGCCCCTACTACTGTTGCAACAACAACAGCAGCACCTACAACTACTGCTTCACCTACAACTGCAGCCCCTACTACTGTTGCAACAACAACAGCAGGACCTACTACTGTTGTAACAACAACTGCAGCACCTACAACTACTGCTTCACCTACAACTGCAGCCCTTACTACTGTTGCAACAACAACAGCAGCACCTACAACTACTGCTTCACCTACAACTGCAGCCCCTACTACTGTTGTAACAACAACAACTGTAGCACCTACAACTACTGCTTCACCTACAACTGCATCCCCTACTACTGTTGCAACAACAACAGTGCCACCTACAACTACTGCTGCACCTACGACAGCAGCACCTACTACTGCTGAAACAACAACAGCAGGTCCTACAACTACTGCTGGACCTACGACAACAGCACCTACTACTGTTGCAACAACAACAGCAGCACCTACAACTACTGCTTCACCTACGACAGCAGTACCTACTACTGTTGCAACAACAACTGCAGCCCCTACTACTGTTGCAACAACAACAGCAGCACCTACAACTACTGCTTCACCTACGACAGCAGCACCTACTACTGTTGCAACAACAACAGCAGCACCTACAACTACTGATGCACCTACGACAACAGCACCTACTACTGTTGCAACAACAACAGCAGCACCTACAACTACTGCTGCACCTACGACAACAGCACCTACTACTGTTGCAACAACAACAGCAGCACCTACAACTACTGCTGCACCTACGACAACAGCACCTACTACTGTTGCAACAACAACAGCAGCACCTACAACTACTGCTGCACCTACGACAACAGCACCTACTACTGTTGCAACAACAACAGCAGCACCTACAACTACTGCTTCACCTACGACAGCAGCACCTACTACTGTTGCAACAACAACAGCAGCACCTACAACTACTGCTGCACCTACGACAACAGCACTTACTACTGTTGCAACAACAACAGTGCCACCTACAACTACTGCTTCACCTACAACTGCAGCTCCTACTACTCTTGCAACAACAACAGCAGCACCTACAACTACTGCTGCACCTACGACAACAGCACCTACTACTGTTGCAACAACAACAGTGCCACCTACAACTACTGCTGCACCTACGACAGCAGCACCTACTACTGTTGCAACAACAACAGCAGCACCTACTACTGTTGCAACAACAACAGCAGCACCTACAACTACTGCTGCACCTACGACAGCAGCACCTACTACTGTTTTAACAACAACTGCAGCACCTACAACTACTGCTTCACCTACGACAGCAGCACCTACTACTGTTGCAACAACAACAGCAGCAGCTACTACTGTTGCAACAACAACAGCAGCACCTACAACTACTGCTGCACCTACGACAGCAGCACCTACTACTGTTGTAACAACAACTGCAGCACCTACAACTACTGCTTCACCTACGACAGCAGCCCCTACTACTGTTGCAACAACAACAGTAGCACCTACTACTGTTGTAACAACAACTGCAGCACCTACAACTACTGCCTCACCTACAACTGCAGCCCCTACTACTGTTGCAACAACAACAGTGCCACCTACAACTACTGCTGCACCTACGACAGCAGCACCTACTACTGTTGCAACAACAACAGCAGGTCCTACAACTACTGCTGCACCTACGACAACAGCACCTACTACTGTTGCAACAACAACAGCAGCACCTACAACTACTGCTGCACCTACGACAACAGCACCTACGACAACAGCACCTACTACTGTTGCAACAACAACAGCAGCACCTACAACTACTGCTTCACCTACGACAGCAGCACCTACTACTGTTGCAACAACAACAGCAGCACCTACAACTACTGCTGCACCTACGACAACAGCACCTACTACTGTTGCAACAACAACAGTGCCACCTACAACTACTGCTTCACCTACAACTGCAGCCCCTACTACTCTTGCAACAACAACAGCAGCACCTAAAACTACTGCTGCACCTACGACAACAGCACCTACTACTGTTGCAACAACAACAGTGCCACCTACAACTACTGCTTCACCTACAACTGCAGCTCATACTACTCTTGTAACAACAACAGCAGCACCTAAAACTACTGCTGCACCTACGACAGCAGCACCTACTACTGTTGCAACAACAACAGCAGCACCTACAACTACTGCTGCACCTACGACAGCAGCACCTACTACTGTTGCAACAACAACAGCAGCACCTACAACTACTGCTGCACCTACGACAACAGCACCTACTACTGTTGCAACAACAACAGTGCCACCTACAACTACTGCTTCGCCTACAACTGCAGCACCTACTACTGTTGCAACAACAACATCAGCACCTACAACTACTGCTTCACCTACGACAGCAGCACCTACTACTGTTGCAACAACAACAGTGCCACCTACAACTACTGCTGCACCTACAACAGCAGCACCTACTACTGTTGCAACAACAACAGCAGGTCCTACAACTACTGCTGCACCTACGACAAGAGCACCTACTACTGTTGCAACAACAACAGCAGCACCTACAACTACTGCTGCACCTATGACAACAGCACCTACTACTGTTGCAACAACAACAGCAGCCCCTACTACTGTTGCAACAACAACAGCAGCACCTACAACTACTGCTTCACCTACAACTGCAGCCCCTACTACTGTTGCAACAACAACAGCAGGACCTACTACTGTTGTAACAACAACTGCAGCACCTACAACTACTGCTTCACCTACAACTGCAGCCCTTACTACTGTTGCAACAACAACAGCAGCACCTACAACTACTGCTTCACCTACAACTGCAGCCCCTACTACTGTTGTAACAACAACAACTGTAGCACCTACAACTACTGCTTCACCTACAACTGCATCCCCTACTACTGTTGCAACAACAACAGTGCCACCTACAACTACTGCTGCACCTACGACAGCAGCACCTACTACTGCTGAAACAACAACAGCAGGTCCTACAACTACTGCTGGACCTACGACAACAGCACCTACTACTGTTGCAACAACAACAGCAGCACCTACAACTACTGCTTCACCTACGACAGCAGTACCTACTACTGTTGCAACAACAACTGCAGCCCCTACTACTGTTGCAACAACAACAGCAGCACCTACAACTACTGCTTCACCTACGACAGCAGCACCTACTACTGTTGCAACAACAACAGCAGCACCTACAACTACTGATGCACCTACGACAACAGCACCTACTACTGTTGCAACAACAACAGCAGCACCTACAACTACTGCTGCACCTACGACAACAGCACCTACTACTGTTGCAACAACAACAGCAGCACCTACAACTACTGCTGCACCTACGACAACAGCACCTACTACTGTTGCAACAACAACAGCAGCACCTACAACTACTGCTGCACCTACGACAACAGCACCTACTACTGTTGCAACAACAACAGCAGCACCTACAACTACTGCTTCACCTACGACAGCAGCACCTACTACTGTTGCAACAACAACAGCAGCACCTACAACTACTGCTGCACCTACGACAACAGCACTTACTACTGTTGCAACAACAACAGTGCCACCTACAACTACTGCTTCACCTACAACTGCAGCTCCTACTACTCTTGCAACAACAACAGCAGCACCTACAACTACTGCTGCACCTACGACAACAGCACCTACTACTGTTGCAACAACAACAGTGCCACCTACAACTACTGCTGCACCTACGACAGCAGCACCTACTACTGTTGCAACAACAACAGCAGCACCTACTACTGTTGCAACAACAACAGCAGCACCTACAACTACTGCTGCACCTACGACAGCAGCACCTACTACTGTTTTAACAACAACTGCAGCACCTACAACTACTGCTTCACCTACGACAGCAGCACCTACTACTGTTGCAACAACAACAGCAGCAGCTACTACTGTTGCAACAACAACAGCAGCACCTACAACTACTGCTGCACCTACGACAGCAGCACCTACTACTGTTGTAACAACAACTGCAGCACCTACAACTACTGCTTCACCTACGACAGCAGCCCCTACTACTGTTGCAACAACAACAGTAGCACCTACTACTGTTGTAACAACAACTGCAGCACCTACAACTACTGCCTCACCTACAACTGCAGCCCCTACTACTGTTGCAACAACAACAGTGCCACCTACAACTACTGCTGCACCTACGACAGCAGCACCTACTACTGTTGCAACAACAACAGCAGGTCCTACAACTACTGCTGCACCTACGACAACAGCACCTACTACTGTTGCAACAACAACAGCAGCACCTACAACTACTGCTGCACCTACGACAACAGCACCTACGACAACAGCACCTACTACTGTTGCAACAACAACAGCAGCACCTACAACTACTGCTTCACCTACGACAGCAGCACCTACTACTGTTGCAACAACAACAGCAGCACCTACAACTACTGCTGCACCTACGACAACAGCACCTACTACTGTTGCAACAACAACAGTGCCACCTACAACTACTGCTTCACCTACAACTGCAGCCCCTACTACTCTTGCAACAACAACAGCAGCACCTAAAACTACTGCTGCACCTACGACAACAGCACCTACTACTGTTGCAACAACAACAGTGCCACCTACAACTACTGCTTCACCTACAACTGCAGCTCATACTACTCTTGTAACAACAACAGCAGCACCTACAACTACTGCTGCACCTACGACAGCAGCACCTACTACTGTTGCAACAACAACAGCAGCACCTACAACTACTGCTGCACCTACGACAGCAGCACCTACTACTGTTGCAACAACAACAGCAGCAGCACCTACAACTACTGCTGCACCTACGACAACAGCACCTACTACTGTTGCAACAACAACAGTGCCACCTACAACTACTGCTTCGCCTACAACTGCAGCACCTACTACTGTTGCAACAACAACATCAGCACCTACAACTACTGCTTCACCTACGACAGCAGCACCTACTACTGTTGCAACAACAACAGTGCCACCTACAACTACTGCTGCACCTACAACAGCAGCACCTACTACTGTTGCAACAACAACAGCAGGTCCTACAACTACTGCTGCACCTACGACAAGAGCACCTACTACTGTTGCAACAACAACAGTGCCACCTACAACTACTGCTTCAAATACAACTGCATTACCTACTACTGTTGCAACAACAACAGCAGCACCTACAACTACTGCTTCACCTACAACTGCAGCCCCTACTACTGTTGCAACAACAACAGCAGCACCTACAACTACTGCTTCACCTACAACTGCAGCCCCTACTACTGTTGCAACAACAACAGCAGGACCTACTACTGTTGTAACAACAACTGCAGCACCTACAACTACTGCTTCACCTACAACTGCAGCCCTTACTACTGTTGCAACAACAACAGCAGCACCTACAACTACTGCTTCACCTACAACTGCAGCCCCTACTACTGTTGCAACAACAACAGCAGCACCTACTACTGTTGTAACAACAACTGCAGCACCTACAACTACTGCTTCACCTACAACTGCAGCCCCTACTACTGTTGCAACAACAACAGCAGCACCTACAACTACTGCTTCACCTACAACTGCAGCCCCTACTACTGTTGCAACAACAACAGTAGCACCTACTACTGTTGTAACAACAACTGCAGCACCTACAACTACTGCTTCACCTACAACTGCAGCCCCTACTACTGTTGCAACAACAACAGTGCCACCTACAACTACTGCTGCACCTACGACAGCAGCACCTACTACTGTTGCAACAACAACAGCAGGTCCTACAACTACTGCTGCACCTACGACAACAGCACCTACTACTGTTGCAACAACAACAGCAGCACCTACAACTACTGCTGCACCTATGACAACAGCACCTACTACTGTTGCAACAACAACAGCAGCACCTACAACTACTGCTTCACCTACGACATTAGTACCTACTACTGTTGCAACAACAACTGCAGCCCCTACTACTGTTGCAACAACAACAGCAGCACCTACAACTACTGCTTCACCTACGACAGCAGCACCTACTACTGTTGCAACAACAACAGCAGCACCTACAACTACTGATGCACCTACGACAACAGCACCTACTACTGTTGCAACAACAACAGCAGCACCTACAACTACTGCTGCACCTACGACAACAGCACTTACTACTGTTGCAACAACAACAGTGCCACCTACAACTACTGCTTCACCTACAACTGCAGCTCCTACTACTCTTGCAACAACAACAGCAGCACCTAGAACTACTGCTGCACCTACGACAACAGCACCTACTACTGTTGCAACAACAACAGTGCCACCTACAACTACTGCTGCACCTACGACAGCAGCACCTACTACTGTTGCAACAACAACAGCAGCACCTACTACTGTTGCAACAACAACAGCAGCACCTAAAACTACTGCTGCACCTACGACAGCAGCACCTACTACTGTTTTAACAACAACTGCAGCACCTACAACTACTGCTTCACCTACGACAGCATCACCTACTACTGTTGCAACAACAACAGCAGCAGCTACTACTGTTGCAACAACAACAGCAGCACCTACAACTACTGATGCACCTAAGACAGCAGCTCCTACTACTGTTGTAACAACAACTGCAGCACCTACAACTACTGCTTCACCTACGACAGCAGCCCCTACTACTGTTGCAACAACAACAGTAGCACATACTACTGTTGTAACAACAACTGCAGCACCTACAACTACTTCTTCACCTAAAACTGCAGCCCCTACTACTGTTGCAACAACAACAGTGCCACTTACAACTACTGCTGCACCTACGACAGCAGCACCTACTACTGTTGCAACAACAACAGCAGGTCCTACAACTACTGCTGCACCTACGACAACAGCACCTACTACTGTTGCAACAACAACAGCAGCACCTACAACTACTGCTGCACCTACGACAACAGCACCTACTACTGTTGCAACAACAACATCAGCACCTACAACTACTGCTTCACCTACGACAGCAGTACCTACTACTGTTGCAACAACAACTGCAGCCCCTAATACTGTTGCAACAACAACAGCAGCACCTACAACTACTGCTTCACCTATGACAGCAGCACCTACTAGTGTTGCAACAACAACAGCAGCACCTACAACTACTGCTGCACCTACGACAACAGCACCTACTACTGTTGCAACAACAACAGCAGCACCTACAACTACTGCTGCACCTACGACAACAGCACCTACGACAACAGCACCTACTACTGTTGCAACAACAACAGCAGCACCTACAACTACTGCTTCACCTACGACAGCAGCACCTACTACTGTTGCAACAACAACTGCAGCACCTACAACTACTGCTGCACCTACGACAACAGCACCTACTACTGTTGCAACAACAACAGTGCCACCTACAACTACTGCTTCACCTACAACTGCAGCTCCTACTACTCTTGCAACAACAACAACAGCAGCACCTACAACTACTGCTGCACCTACGACAACAGCACCTACTACTGTTGCAACAACAACAGTGCCACCTACAACTACTGCTGCACCTACGACAGCAGCACCTACTACTGTTGCAACAACAACAGCAGCACCTACTACTGTTGCAACAACAACAGCAGCACCTACAACTACTGCTGCACCTACGACAGCAGCACCTACCACTGTTTTAACAACAACTGCAGCACCTACAATTACTGCTTCACCTACGAAAGCAGCACCTACTACTGTTGCAACAACAACAGCAGCAGCTACTACTGTTGCAACAACAACAGCAGCACCTACAACTACTGCTGCACCTACAACAGCAGCACCTACTACTGTTGTAACAACAACTGCAGCACCTACAACTACTGCTTCACCTACGACAGCATCACCTACTACTGTTGTAACAACAACAGCAGCACCTACTACTGTTGCAACCATAACAGCAGCACCTACAACTACTGCTGCACCTACGACAGCAGCACCTACTACTGTTGTAACAACAACAGCAGCACCTACTACTGTTGCAACAACAACAGCAGCACCTACAACTACTGCTGCTCCGACAACGGTGCCACCTACAACCACTGCTGCCTCTACGACAGCAGCACCTACTACTGTTGCAACAACAACTGCAGCACCTACAACTACTGCTTCACCTACGACAGCAGCACCTACTACTGTTGTAACAACAACAGCAGCACCTACTACTGTTGCAACAACAACAGCAGCACCTACTACTGTTGCAACAACAGCAGCAGCACCTACAACTACTGCTGCACCTACGACAGCAGCACATACTACTGTTGCAACAACAACAGCAGCACCTACTACTGTTGCAACAACAACAGCAGCACCTACTACTGTTGCAACCATAACAGCAGCACCTACTACTGTTGCAACAACAACAGCAGCACCTACAACTACTGCTACACCTACGACAGCAGCACCTACTACTGTTGTAACAACAACAGCAGCACCTACTACTGTTGCAACTACAACAACAGCACCTACAACTACTGCTGCACCTACGACAGCAGCACCTACTACTGTTGCAACAACAACAGCAGCACCTACAACTACTGCTGCACCTACGACAACAGCACCTACTACTGTTGCAACAACAACAGCAGCACCTACAACTACTGCTGCACCTACGACAACAGCACCTACTACTGTTGCAACAACAACAGCAGCACCTACAACTACTGCTTCACCTACGACAGCAGCACCTACTACTGTTGCAACAACAACTGCAGCCCCTACTACTGTTGCAACAACAACAGCAGCACCTACAACTACTGCTTCACCTACGACAGCAGCACCTACTACTGTTGCAACAACAACAGCAGCACCTACGACTACTGCTGCACCTACGACAACAGCACCTACTACTGTTGCAACAACAACAGCAGCACCTACAACTACTGCTTCACCTACGACAGCAGCACCTACTACTGTTGCAACAACAACAGCAGCACCTACAACTACTGCTGCACCTACGACAACAGCACCTACTACTGTTGCAACAACAACAGTGCCACCTACAACTACTGCTGCACCTACGACAGCAGCACCTACTACTGTTGCAACAACAACAGCAGCACCTACTACTGTTGCAACAACAACAGCAGCACCTACAACCACTGCTGCACCTACGACAGCAGCACCTACTCCTGTTTTAACAACAACTGCAGCACCTACAACTACTGCTTCACCTACGACAGCAGCACCTACTACTGTTGCAACAACAACAGCAGCACCTACTACTGTTGCAACAACAACAGCAGCACCTACAACTACTGCTGCACCTACAACAGCAGCACCTACTACTGTTGTAACAACAACTGCAGCACCTACAACTACTGCTTCACCTACGACAGCATCACCTACTACTGTTGTAACAACAACCGCAGCACCTACTACTGTTGCAACCATAACAGCAGCACCTACTACTGTTGCAACAACAACAGCAGCACCTACAACTACTGCTGCACCTACGACAGCAGCACCTACTACTGTTGTAACAACAACAGCAGCACCTACTACTGTTGCAAACCCAACAGCAGCACCTACAACTACTGCTGCTCCGACAACGGTGCCACCTACAACCACTGCTGCCTCTACGACATCAGCACCTACTACTGTTGCAACAACAACAGCAGCACCTACAACTACTGCTGCACCGACGACAGCAGCACCTACTACTGTTGCAACAACAACAGCAGCACCTACAACTACTGCTGCTCCGACAACAGTGCCACCTACAACTACTGTTGCACCTACGACAACAGCACCTACTACTGTTGCAACAACAACAGCAGCACCTACAACTACTGCTGCACCGACGACATCAGCACCTACTACTGTTGCAACAACAACAGCAGCACCTACAACTACTGCTGCACCTACGACAACAGCACCTACTACTGTTGCAACAACAACAGTGCCACCTACAACTACTGCTGCACCTACGACAGCAGCACCTACTACTGTTGCAACAACAACAGCAGCACCTACTACTGTTGCAACAACAACAGCAGCACCTACAACTACTGCTGCACCTACGACAGCAGCGCCTACTACTGTTTTAACAACAACTGCAGCACCTACAACTACTGCTTCACCTACGACAGCAGCACCTACTACTGTTGCAACAACAACAGCAGCACCTACTACTGTTGCAACAACAACAGCAGCACCTACAACTACTGCTGCACCTACGACAGCAGCACCTACTACTGTTGTAACAACAACTGCAGCACCTACAACTACTGCTTCACCTACGACAGCATCACCTACTACTGTTGTAACAACAACAGCAGCACCTACTACTGTTGCAACCATAACAGCAGCACCTACTACTGTTGCAACAACAACAGCAGCACCTACAACTACTGCTGCACCTACGACAGCAGCACCTACTACTGTTGCAACAACAACAGCAGCACCTACAACTACTGCTGCTCCGACAACAGTGCCACCTACAACTACTGTTGCACCTACGACAACAGCACCTACTACTGTTGCAACAACAACAGCAGCACCTACAACTACTGCTGCACCGAGGACATCAGCACCTACTACTGTTGCAACAACAACAGCAGCACCTACAACTACTGCTGCACCTACGACAACAGCACCTACTACTGTTGCAACAACAACAGCAGCACCTACAACTACTGCTGCTCCGACAACGGTGCAACCTACAACTACTGTTGCACCTACGACAACAGCACCTACTACTGTTGCAACAACAACAGCAGCACCTACAACTACTGCTGCACCTACGACATCAGCACTTACTACTGTTGCAACAACAACAGCAACACCTACAACTACTGATGCTCCGACAACAGTGCAAACTACAACTACTGCTGCACCTACGACAGCAGCACCTACTACTGTTGCAACAACAACACTAGCACCTACAACTACTGCTGCACCTACGACATTAGCACCTACTACTGTTGCAACAACAACAGCAACACCTACAACTACTGATGCTCAGACAACGGTGCAAACTAAAACTACTGCTGCACCCACGACAAAAGCACCTACAACTACTGCTGCTCCGACAACGGTGCCACCTACAACTACTGCTTCACCTACAACTGCAGCCCCTACTACTGTTGCAAA
>NW_027639532.1:0-17744 GCF_949606895.1 Notothenia rossii | reverse complement strand
TATTAATAATTGTAAAAGGCAATTGGTCACACCACCAGTTTGTTTTACTGTAAACTTGGAGGAAGCCTGCGTGCAGAGCAGACTGCTGCTGCAGCACGCAGCACACCGGCCCCGCCCCCACCCCCCCTCTCCCTCACACGTGCGACTAAAGATGAACAAAGCGGCAGGTAAAAAGAGTTCAAGGAGCTGCATCATGTTGATGTTGGTTTATTTGTCGTTTATTTTGTTTGTACTGTTAAACGTGTTCCAGTAAAGAAAACAACGGAATTCCTTTTGACTGAGTTTTTTTTTTTTTTCTCCCGCGGGGGGGGGGGGTCGGTCGAATAATCTATTATTCGCCAGGGCTGCCGAGTAATCGATTTTGATCATGGTCAGTTTCTGGCAACCCTAATATATATATATATATATAAATATATAGAGACCATTCTCCTAACTTGCCTGTATATATTATATGAATGATTATATAAATTATTCAAGGTTAAAGTATACATTGATATTGTATGTTAACATGTATTAAGGGAGAAGGGGTAGGATTAAATAAGTGTAAACTTCTTGCGACCCCTTTTCGGACGAGTAATTAGTTAAAGCTTTGTTGTTTATTGATATCAGACAATGATACTACAGATTATTCAATTATTAATTAAATATTTCGTTTAGTTATTGGATTCATTTGTATAGTACTGTATCAAGTCTGTACCATCTTTTGTTTCATTTGTATTTTCTTTGATTTCACACGCTCGAAAAAATAAACTAAACTAAACAACCTCACGGAGATGTAGCCCAAATATATTTATCTAAAAGGGAGAGAGAATACTCACTCTTCACCCCTAATGTGCATTTTAAATAATTCATTGCGCTGTTGAAAAAAAAGTTTGACCTTTGCACAACATGAATTAAACAACTCTGTGTTTGTGGGGAAAAAACATGCCCAGTGAATGTTCTGTGTCCTACAAACAGCAAGAGATACACAGAGAACACATACATGCAGTACACACATGGAGGGTATGCTTTAGTCAGTGCTTTCATATTGCCTAACGCAGGGTTTGAACACACACACACTGACAATACACAAACACATGCACACAAGCTTAATGTCACAATCTGGAATGCGTTTGTTCCTCCCTTATTTTTATCCACGTCGTTATCTGCATTTATGCCTTCGGTTCTTTGTGCGGAATGTCGCAAACATCCCCCTTTGTTGGAAGAGCTGGATAAATCATTTCCACTCAAACTCGACTTGTTGATTTTCACACGCTAACACCCAGCTGTACTTTCTAAGCCGTGTCAAACCACCAGTGCCTGCTCGTCATCCTGCAGCAGAAGATTGACAGACAGCAGGATGGTGACCCTGCTTTCTTGTTCTTGTGGAGTGACACTGAGTCAGACAACAATGGCTGTTGTGGCAGCTCGGTGGGCCCACATGCTCGAGGGTCAGGACAGGAGGTCATGCTGGCAGAGCAGCACTTCGCTGTGATGTGCAGACGAAGAGGGAACATTAAAACTTTATTCCTCTGACTTTATGTGACTTTTATTGCCTTCCTGAGCTGCCTGACACCTGGAGATCCCTGCACATCTTCTCATGAAATTCCATCTCTTTATTTGTTTTTTTTCTAGAAAAGATATGAAGAACTTGATCTTTTCACCCTATGTTACGATACTTTCAATTAAAAAAGGAACAAACATTAACAGCAGGCTAGGCTACGCATGTAATCTGCCAGATTCAATCATCTTTTTTCCAGACATGTTTCCTAACCTTCAGAAACATTGACATTTAAAAATCTATGTTCTTTGTCAAAGGCAACCTGTATAGAAACGATTGCGAGCCAAGCTGCTGTACCACTACCAACACATCCAGCTCGCCGTGTTCAATTTACATAAAATACTCAACTCACATTTGCACAACTGAGAGAAACAAACTAGTTAATAAGAACCCATTTGTTTTCAAAGGAAACATCTACAAAGAAACAAATATACAGTTTATATGCAACACAACAGAAGCTTTGGTCTTTGGCCTTTCTTCCTTCAGATCAAAAGCCTTTAACCTTTGTAGATGAAAGGTCTCGGCTACCAGTCCCTCACTCCTATTGCTGCCTGTGTTGTGGGCAGGAGGCATTGAAAATGACTTGATAAGGGAGTTTTTTTCTACATTATAAGCCTAGAAATTCAAAAGACATTTGAACCTGACAAAGTAATCGTTAAAACTCTGTTAGTGATCGACAGTCTGCCCAACCCCTGCAGACATATAATGGTGGCTTTGGGCTATGGGGAACTGAACTTCTTCCTTATTGCCTTTTTAATGTGATCATATTCATGCTGCATTTCTAAACTCTCCGGATCCAGGTAGGAAGCCTGCCTGCAGCTGCTGCTGCTCCACTTCTCTGCTAACACACACTTTGAGCCACACCAGGTGCATTACCATATCTGCATGCGCAATCAATCAACTTCTTTGCGGCGTCCCAGAGTTAAATGTGTTATTAATGAACTAACTTTTGCAGGACGCTGTGTTAGAGACAGAGACATACTGTATGCACAGTTTCAAGGAGTTCTACTGTGTCACACAGTACAGCTTCTCAGGCATTTAACTCATTATGATTAGTCACGACTTAAACAACTTTACAGTTCTTCTTCTACCACTGACTCATTTGTAATCTTCCTCGGAGCTCTGGTTTCAGTTCCTAAACAGCAAACTATATTTGTCTGTATTTTATTCAAAGAGAACAGAAGCCAAGAGAGCAAAAACTGTCTTTACTGTGGATTAAACAATGAACAATTAAATAGTTTCTGTTGCACATAAGACTTCACAAATAGTCTTTGTGGTCATTAGTTATCTAATATTCTTGTCATTGACTAAAATGTTTCTTTTCATTTTGTGAACCATTACGGTTCATAGAGCTTTTTGGAACATTTACAAACTACACAGATGGAGAAGAAGCAAGAGCAAAGGCAAACGTTTGTCAAAGGCAAAATGGCAAATATTACTACTAGCTAACTCAACTCAGCTTTTTATGACCAAAATGTAATGGGCTTTCTTCTGTCCATCCGAATCAAATCATCTGTTATAAATCCAAACACTACCTCAAAATATGATCTCATATGTATTTATAATTTCTAGTGCTAACCTTATTTTGGACATTTGTACTTAAAGTGAATATGCTGCAACTGTCACAGAACCTAATATCCCCCTGGGTTACACTTGTAGGTTGTTCACTTTTTTTTTAAGTAAACTGAGGGTACGACTTGTAAGGTTTTCTAAATAAAAGGTTCAAAGCAAAATACAGATATATTTGGAAAAAAGTAAGATGTCTTAGTGTAAATGGTCTTTAATTTAAAGGTGACCTATCATGCAAAATGCACTTTTGTACGTCTTTTATACATGAACATGTGTCCCCGGTGTTCCAGGGAACTCACCAAGTGTCAGAAAACACAACCCTCTCTATTTCCCTCCATACCCAAATTTCTTAAAAAAGGGGCTGCAACGGATCTGATACAGACTGATCCAGATTTGAACACTTCTGTGATGTCACAGAAGTGGCGCTACGGCTATTGGGTCAGCTCCACCAATCAGGAGGAGACAGCCACGGACATTGCCGTTGGAAAGCGCTGGAGACGCTGTAGTACATATGCCAGGCCTGTAGATGGTGCTGTTCTCACAGAATCAGCCCATGCAAAGACAGTGTTAAATTGAGCGAAATGAAGAATGGCTAAAATGCATGATCTGTTTGGTATTTTGAAAAATAAAAAGTATAAATATACCTTATATAGGTATGGTCCTACACTATATTATTCAAATATAGCATGATAGGTCCACTTTAACAGACAATTCTAGTATGAGTGTGTATGTACAAGCTGTTGTGTTGAGAGAGTAAGTTTATGTAAATAGTTGTATTTAGTTGCCTGAAAAGCACAGGAGGCAGGAACAGTCTGGAAGTTTCCACTGGACTCCCGGCACTCACCGATTGTCATCATAACTTTGGCTCATGGTTTTAAATTCCCTGGAGCACGTCTGAGCTTTGGAATTGACTTTCAAATGAAGACTACCTATTTCCCACTGTGTACACAATGCATCATGTCTTGACAAGCTCCCCGCCGCTGTCCGTACCCCCCTATCTGTCTCATTCTGCAGAGTTTCGCCAGTCACTGGACGAGCATACCAACAGAAGTGTGGAGCTCGACTTACAGCTACTACATGTATATATTATCCCCTGCCTGCTACACACTGGGCAATAATTGAGTGCAAACACATGCACACATTGTAATTTACTATCAGCTGTCATGCATGTTTGGTCGGTTATAAGTCTGGAAAAAAGCAATACATAATTAAAATATGCTATACATTTTCCTGGAATTATGCATGGAGCCTTAATTCAGAAATACTCTTCCACCACATGGCTATTACTAGTCAGTTTATTCAGACTTATTGCTGATAACTCTCCAATTTACCACTTTCTAATTAAAAGGCAGCTTGATTCAAATATAAATTGAACAAATTCTGAATATGGTCTACCGAGAACACTTTGTTTATTCAGTAGACAGCAGAGATGTACACGCTACAGTAGAAGAGTTCATGACTTCTAAACAAGACGGAGAAAAAATATAGCTTCAAAAATCAGAACAACATAAGGGATACTTTAAGATATTTCGACCTTTCGCAGCCGATGCTTTCCTCAGGCATCTGTTTTGCACATCATGCCGTCTGCAAAGTTTCTCACAACAACATGATTACTTATATCTTCTAAAACAACAATAAGAAAAACAGTCTTGAACAAAGGAGCGTCATTTTAAAACGTTAAGAAAAGATATCTGCACATATCGGAAATAGTTACAGGTTTTAATCTTCAAACAATAGATAACTCTTTTCCGCTATTTAGTTGCACTTGAACAAATCATTTTCAATACTATTATCCTTAAAGCACGACTGTTTAACTAAATCACAGCGGTGCAGCAACAGATAGAAGCGTCCAATTCACACAATAACAAGCTAAATACATTCACCCTATTTCTAACACACAAGATTATTTTATTTTGTTTAAAAACAACATTGAGTAGGGATTTTTTTACTTTGCTTCTTCCTCACCCTGTTTCTCATGTTGCAAACCCTCATATGTACCAAGTTGTAACCCCTCCCTGATTATGACACCTCTAAGCTTAGTAACATAAACATGGTGTGAGCAGTTAGAGGAGACATTATTAAGGAGGCTGTGGCTCAGTGGGTAGTGTGCTGGACTTCGAATCAGGGGATAGCAAATTTGAATCCCACTACAGTCAGCATGTCGTTGTGTCCCTGGGCAAAACACTTTACCCCAAATTGCTCCTGTGGGGATTGCCCACAGTATTGAATGTATGCAAGTCGCTGTGGATAAAAGCGTCTAACAAATGACATATATTTATGGCTTCAACATTGAAAGTATTTCCTGAATCCTAGATGCAAGGCCACCAGTTTCTACATCTGTTAAACCTCTTAAGTTCTAATTAGTTTAATAGTAAACTCTGGGTGTTTCTCAATGTCGAGGAGGCTTCCTTGGTAGAACATGTCCCTCCGAGTCAGTTCATTCAGAAGCGAGGCAAGAATCCTTCCTTTCATTCGGAGAACGAAGAATGGGACAGGCTAACAGGTGTGCGTCATATGAGAGGCCCCGCCTTACATTTTCCGCCAAAGATTTTGGAAATTGGTCCGTGCGCAAAGCATTGTGGGGATTTTAAGACCGCGGAGGATACACATGTGCAGCCTCGAAATTTCCCTCAACGAAGTACACCGGCCTCGGTAGAATTCCAAGTATCCTGGACATTGGAACAGTCCTTCGGCGGGACTCGATGACGTAGCATCCTTGAAATAGTGGCTCTGGAGCAGCTTTCCTCGACATTGAGAAACTCCCAGTGATGCATTTTGGTTGCAATGCACAGCTGCTGAGTGTGAGTGCAGTACAAACGAATGATCAAGCATAAGTTCACTTTGCAGTTTAATTATGTCACATTACGTGAATAGTGCATCAGACTTCATCATTCTGATATACTGAATATAACATGGATATTATCAATATGGTAAAACACATGCTTTAAATCAAACCAGTAAATATTATTTTTCGTCTGTGTCACCTCCTTAAAGTGCCAGCTACCCATTTATGAAAACCCAATGTCACACCCAGGGCACATTAGCTTATTTTATTTCTCTTCTTATGCTGCCTCAAAACAAACAGATATAATAGAAAGATGTAGCGGGAAAGGGTATGAGCCTCCCATGCAGATCATTTGAAAATCAGAGCCTGTTCTGCTTGATAGACAATTTTCTTTATACCTCTATTATTCTGAATAGTGTCCTCAAATGCCATTTTAGCAACGGTGTGGGAAACACATCAAGTGTTAAAATTACATTTAAAGCTTCATTCATCACTTTCCTGTCGCAGCAACTTTTCAGCACTTTAGCAGGTATATCTCCATGTTCGTATTATAAAGTGCAAAGTGTCAAAGGAGAAACGATTTTTTCCATTTGTACACTGTTATGTATCCACTTTGCTGAGCATGCATGCTGGGGCTTTTAAAATCAGCCAGTTTTGCAGATTCACACCAGGAACAACAACTTACTAAAGCTTTAAAGCCTTGCTTAACAGTTTCCCTGATTATCTTAGCAATGACCAATCTTTGTACAAAAGTATTAGCATCAAACTATACTTAAAGTGGACCTATCATGCTATATTTGAATAATATAGTGTAGGACCATACCTATATAAGGCATATTTATACTTTTTATTTTTCAAAATACCAAACAGATCATGCATTTGAGCCATTCCTCATTTCGCTCAATTTAACACTTTCTTTGCATGGGCTGATTCTGTGAGAACAGCACCATCTACAGGCCTGGCATATGTACTACAGCGTCTCCAGCGCTTTCCAACGGCAATGTCCGTGGCTGTCTCCTCCTGATTGGTGGAGTTGGCCCAATAGCCGTAGCGCCACTTCTGTGACATCACAGAAGTGTTCAAATCTGGATCAGTTTGTATCAGATCCGTTGCAGCCCCTTTTTAGGAGATTTGGGTATGGAGGAAAATAGAGAGGGTTGTGTTTCCTGGAACACCGGGGACACATATTCACGTATAAAAGACGTGCATTTTGCATGCTAGGTCACCTTTAAAGTACCACAATTAAGGTACTTATTGTGTGTAATGTCCCAATTTAGAATTATATGTATTTAATACCTACATTTTGATTATTGATGCATTAATGTTGTTCATCGCTGCTGGTAAAGGTGGAGCTCATTTTAATTACTTGATATACTGCAGCTGGATGTCTTAACCTATCGTTGTTTATGTATTAGTTTATGTATATTTGATTATAATGTGAACATTTAAAGTAATTTGTAAGGAGTTCTGTTAAATGTAGTGGAGTAAAAAGTAGCATAACTTAAAGTACGAGTATCCCAAAATCGTACTTAAAGGTGGGGTATGTAATTCACTTCAGAAACACTTTCTGTTATATTCCATGGAATGATCTTAACATATACCGATAGCAATGAATATATTAAATGCTTTGACAATAAATACATAAAAAATGTCATCTGTGGAAGCTGCAGTACTGTAAAAAGCACGACCAATCATCTGAGCCGGCCGGCTAAAATAACTGGATGGCCTACCTGCCTGCCAGCCTTCCATCTGTGCACAAACTTATCTCGTGCCCTCATTGGTCATGTGCGCATTCGTGTGTGTTGGGAGGAAGGGCTCTGTAAGGAAGTTTGAAGGAAGGGGCAGATTTTTTTCGGCTGCGTAGTTTCAAATTCTAGCGCACTCGAGCTGGTTTCTCCATTCTTACCTACCCTACCTTTAAGTAAAGTACCCCAAAATCGTACTTAAGTGCAGTACTTGAGTAAATGTATAAAAGGCACGATTTATAGGGAGTAACATTCACAAGCTACCCTGCAGCATTCAAAGAGATTAAAATAAGCTCCACGTTTATCAGCTGTGAAAACACATCAATGCATCAGGAGGCTAATTATATTAAACATATGCTAATGCTTAGGATGTACACAGTTATATGTTAGCAGCTGGACTGGACTTACCTGTCATTACCGTTTGTTAGTATATCCCATTTCAGCCATTTGGTGGTAATAAAGTTGATTTTGGAAGGAATTTAAAAAACATAAAGGCAAATTATGTGCAAAAATACTCCCAAGAGAAGTCGTGTCGGTGTGTAAGCTAACAACACACTGCAGGTGAATTCAATTAAAGAGAGCAGTGGAAAGCCAAGATGTGATCGGTGCTGCCACCTGTGGCCAAGTGCTAATACATCAGTATAAGATATATGAGGTGCATGTTATATGACATTATATTGTATTATTGTAAAGTTGATATTATGTTATATCATAGAATATTATATCAATTGTATTATATTACTTTAGCATACCATATTGTAAAGGTACTATGTGGCTTAAATACATAAACCGTCAATGAGAAACCTGATGACAACAATTAAATGACTATCTGATGCTGTTAAAGGTTGAAATACAATATGGGCCAAGTAGGGATGTATGGTACATACCTATACGTATACTTTTGGTTATTTCTACAGTATTGTATTTTTATTTAATTTCTTAAATATTGGTTAAAAAAGTAAATGTTTTAACTATATGTATTTATTTATAAAAACAAATAAATGTGTCTTGTACAAAAAGTTATACAAGACTTGCAATACTCTCAGTTTCATTCCATTCTATAACCTGTCTTTCCATATTCTCAAGCTTTATTCAATATATTTAACTTTTCCATTACATTTTGCATCCAGCATGCGCCTGTAGGTAAAACTGCCTGCAAAGTGAGTTCAAATTCAATTCAATTTGTTTTTTCTGCATTGCCATCAGGTATATTCATGTATTTTTAACATCATATTCTTCTGCTTCACTTTTGCCATTGTGTTTTTCCTTTTGCTGGTGCACTTATCTTAAAGGTCCCATGTCATGGCCATTTATACTGATCATCATTCCATTGTTGAGGTCTACTAGAATAGATTTCTGTATAGTAGCCTATGTGTTTTCACTCTCTGTCCCACACGGCTTGTTGGAGCTCCTGCCCCCCCTCCCTGTGAGCCCAGTGTGCTCTGATTGGTCAGCTCGCCCACTCTGTTCTGATGAGTCCATCACCGTTACAGCGGAACATCAGTGATTATGTCTTACAATGGCGTTAGCAACCAGAAAATTACACCAGTAAGGACAAACAGATGAGAATGCTGCGTGGGGTCTGCATGGGTGCCCTGTTGGCGGGACGTTGCGGGGCTCGCTGCTGTGAGGAGCGGACAGTGTGAGCTGGGTTCATTTCCTGATTGTTGAGTGGTATCTGCGAGACAGCGAGACATCGCGAATGGACGCGGAAAGGGGGGGGTGCTTAGGGGGCTGCAGCACCCCCCATCTGCGAGGCTCCACTAGCACCCGCACCGGGTTTGTGACTGCAGACCGTTTACATGCAGTAAAAGATAACACACAAGGGGACGGGTAATAACCGGAAAAGCATGACATGGGACCTTTAATGTGAACATATGTGTAAATGTGTCTGTTGATTGTATATATATATAGGATATACATACTTTATACATATTTGTATTATTGTGTTTTTTTATTTGGGATTGTTGGAAACGTTATTTCGATCTCTCTGTCTGTACACACAAACTGAAAGATTGACATTAAAGTTGACTTTGACTTTGACTCAGACCATAGAAATGTTGAACTATAGCAAAAAGTGTTGATATTGTCAGGACAACCAGAAATGATTATGTTGTTATTATTTGTTTTGCTGTACGCTGCAGACCAATAATAAACATGGGAAAGTCAGACTAGATGAGCAGACTTACCTAACCTTATGAATGTTTCAACATCCTTCTGCTTCTTCCCTACTGTAAACAATATTATCTTCCCCATGGCTCTATCCAGTCAAAATGAATCCCACCTGTACAGCTGAGAAATTGCATTGCAGCAGTGGCACATGGGACAGTAGCAGGGAAGCACTGGCGCTCCCAGTTTGCTCTCTAAACCAATGATTTCCTAGAGGCTTGTTTGAATTTATTCAGAAAGTCAGCTAGGTCACTGGAGGGGAACTTGAAGTCAGCAGATAAACGGCTCTGCTTTCCCCTCTCTCCATATGCTTCAGCTGACAGTCCTGACCTCCCGCGTGCACATCTCTTTAAGCGCGCTCAGCGGTATTTCTATACAGATCAATTTGGTTGGAGTATTACAGTTTGTCTCTGGGATATCTAGAGAACACTGGAGCATCTGCTGCGTGTTTGCTGCCCAAGCACCCTGCTGCAGCATGTCTTATTTGGCAGAGTTATCACGGCACTTCTCATACCCGTACATCCCCGGCAGCACTGTGCACTGATAAAGGGCTCCTTCAAGTTCAAAGCACGCCCAAAACCACGGGCGACACTCTTTCCCCTCGGGTAGTGCTTCCGTTTTGGTGTCTTTTTCTTCCCTTACAAATGCAGGAAATGCTGTGCCAATCTTATAGAAAGAGCAGTTCCTTACAACAAAGGAACACAGGGATCCCTTTGAATGTCATGCCTATAAATGAGCATCTGAAATAGCTCTCATATTGCATGTCCCTGCATAGGGTCTGTAGGAATCATTTGAAAGAACTCCTTAGATCATACAGCGACATTATTACAAGGAATCAAGGCG
Organism: Notothenia rossii; assembly: GCF_949606895.1. Lineage (NCBI taxonomy): Eukaryota > Metazoa > Chordata > Actinopteri > Perciformes > Nototheniidae > Notothenia > Notothenia rossii. The sequence goes on along the minus strand of NW_027639532.1, from coordinate 7,093 downwards.
ACATCATCCGTCTCTGCAATCCAGACGTTTATGATGTGCATGAAATGGTGGTTGAAAATGGTTTATGGTGGTTCTTGTAAGAAATTAAAATCAATGTTTAATGACGTAATTTAGTTAAACATACAGTAAGCTTAAAACAGTTTTAGTTCAGTCATGAATGAGTGTATGAGGAGAAAAGCCGTGTGGAGTTATACAATGAACACACAACGTCTAAATCCTCTGATTTACGCAATATCGGACACAGAAGAATGTGGAGGGAGGACCCCTATCGTCATAGCCACCATTGAGAGGAGGAGCCAGTGTTCAGATTTGGGGTCCTTCTCAGGTCGATTATTTTCATTTCCTCGCTCCTCGGTCTCGGTATCACCGGAAGTTGATTTGTCTGCGCCATCTTGAGTACTGTCCCATGGCGCTTATTTCTGCCGGAGGACCGAGGATCGAGGAGCGAGGAGCAATAATGGAGGAGCGTAAATCGAGGAATCACCAGACCATCCTCCGATTAAATCCTCAGACACTCGCCCCGCCCCCTTACTCTGTATCGCTCACTGATTGGACGATGCAGTGCATGCACTGATCTGATGCTTCTTGACATGAGAGCAGTTTCCCAGCGGAGAGAAGAAAATACATGAAACTCACGAGACTCACTCCTCAGTTTATACTGTGTTTTGTTTCAACTAATGTATCATTTAGTTATAAATATGTGATATATCTGAACAACAAAGTGGTCAAAAAATGTTTTATTCATTTATTGGAAACATTTTCATGATCGCTTTTTTCGTTTATACATTTTAAGAATGGCGTTTATCTTTTTTGAGAATGAGTTCTTATTTTATTTAATGTATTTGGGTCTAGAACAGATGATTCAAATGTTTGTGTCAGTAAATGTGTACTAACAGAGGCGGGGGTGTTTGTGAAAACAACAGGGACAGAGCTGCTGTCAGAAGGACGTCGCTTCACGTGACGCTCCGGAGGAAAGGACGTCCCATTGCTCTTAAAACTCATTTCCCTGCTTCTCGTGGTTTCCTTGCGTCTCTCCATGCTTCCCTGGTGGCAGGGACTAAATGCAGGGAAACGACGCAAGTGAGGGACGCAAGGATTCAATTTAATCGACCTGAGAAGGACCCGCAGGGATATCCTGGCTTGTTCGCTCTCTCGTCTTCCCCCCACCTCCCGACATGCAGCTGTGTGCCTGAATCGCTCTGTTTGTTTCAAAACCACGTTACTTAATTAAAGTACCCATTTGACCTTTTTCGAGACTACATTGTCTCTTATGTAACTTCCTCCTGGACTCGAGAACAACGATCACGTTTCAACATTCTGCAGAAATAAAGAGCTCAAACAACTCAAACAAACCATGCTACGTTTCTTTGTGCAAGACCTGCAGTCAGGGAGTCAGTTAATAAACGGCGAGTGGGTTCATAAAAGGGACAGCAACACTTGCCTAGAGGTTGGAGACCTCGGATGGTGAATGTCAGGCTGTAAGCTTATATCAAGCCCATATAAGCTCGGAGAAGCTGGGGTTCAAATCTTTTTTTCTTTCAGAATATACTGGCGAGTTTCCTCCTGGGCAAAACACTCAACCCCAATCTATGAAGCTCCAAGCTGTTCAACAGCATGAGGAAGACGTTGAGCTTTGCCTTCATGTTTACAGAAAAGACGATAATCCTATATTTCACCCATGTGTTACACGGTGAAGAAAGAGGTTTATAAAATAGTATAATAACGTTTTTATTTCATCCCATATTTCCAGCCTCAGGCGTCATTACTTTAAACTATAAACTGTGCAGAGACGCTTCGTGAAGTATTAACCATAAATTAAAAATATAACTTATTTTGCCTATAAAGTTTTTTACGGCTCAGATCTTTAAATTCACCTTTTAATAATGGATATTAAAAGTATTAAAGGAAAAAATATTTAAACATCGCTCCCTAAAACTCTTCAATTCAGCTTCAGCCTGCCCAAATCAAAGTTGCTCATTTCAACAAATGTAACAACAATTACTCTGACTACAGGCCTGTGCTGGTAATTAATTGGTAATATGAAGAATAAATTAGATTTAGTTAATTTCAAGAACAACTGCCAACCTTTTTTTTGTGCTTAACTGATTTTTGTCCAATCCTAAGTATAGAAATTCTAACAACACAAAACTAAAACAATACCAACTCAAAGTCCATGTTGGCTCAGAGGTATACTTATTTTAACTGTAATGAATGTATTGATATAATTTTTGCATTTATTAATTCTAGAAATTCTTAAAAGTGCCATGGAAATAATAACCAATATGTGATATAGTTAATAGTTTCGAAAAGGCATATAAGTGGACATTATTCAGCTGGAATTTGTTGAGGTGAAAAAAGATATTCCAATAAAATAGCTTGCTTTTTACAGTTACGAGGTTTTAAGGATATTAAATAAAATGGTGTCTTACTTTGCAGTTTAAGACCTGGTTGTTTATGACTGAGTTTATCGATGTGCATTAAAGGAGACTACTGATCTACCTTTCTTATCCTTTTTGGCAACAACTTTGAGATACATCCTTCATTTGGCCAGATTCTGGCACTACAAAGATAACTTGCCTTCTAAAATGTCAGGCTAATACTGTCAGACTTTTATTGATGAAGTTTGAGGTTGTGGTTATGTCTTTCCAGGTATGGTGGCTATCGTCTCACACCATAACTGCCCGATTTCTCTTTATTCCAAGCTGTTGCAGCAGCTGGAAACATAAAATGCATTACTTCCTGTGCGCCTGAGGATATTTCCTTCAGAAAGAACAAGAACAACTCTACTATAAACCAGGTGCTTAGAGCCACCAATAAACTGAAAGCTGTCATGAATAGGATATTCACAATTCTGAGATATCAATTGGCATACGGAGTAAAACGCTTTTCTTTTTTTCAGCATGAACCTTTTCTTGAACCCAGGAATATTATTAGAAAGTATTTTGACTGCAGCAACCCTGGATCACAGTTCCTGCTCCCGAGGTAGTACTATCTGAGGGGTCAGGACTTTGAAGTGGTGTTTGTACTAAAGGTCACTGACACAGGTATAGAGGCTGGTGCAGCATTCATTCAGGCTGACAGGAAGCAGTCTGCCTGTATGGGGTATTGGTTCTGTTGTTTTTAATGTGTAAATCACAGTTGTACAGCTGATTTTCCAAAGTTGTATCAGGAAATTAACTTAAGCGGTAATATTTTTTGCTCTGCAGATGCATGACTTGCCTTCTGATTGCAAACCATGGATATACATAAAGAAAACTGGATATGGCGTTGGAGGCATGGTCCAGTTCAATCCTATGAAAGTTGTGCGCATGAAGCCAAAATGGCCCGTCCCTCAAGAACGAAAACACCAGGATATAGGCGTGTGATTATGTGAACCTGCTATCTCCAGCTTTCAATCTGTTGTTTCACGGCCGGTATCGACTATGAATTGAGGGGTAAAATAACTCTAGATTTGGCGGCAAGCGCATTTTACAACTTATTTAACGATTTCAATTAGGGCTATTTAAGTGATCGTTATGGGTAGTTGATTTAGCTAAAAAAAATCATCAACTAATTTACAGAAGTCCCTTTCCCAATGTAAGTCAATGGAGAAAGTATTTTCGGGCCCAATGACGTCACACATGGACAGGGAAGTTGGAGAATCAGTGTTTGGCCACTATATGAAAATTCACTTCAACTCCCGGCGCACTGGGACTTGATTAAAACTCCAAACAACAACTTAACACCTCAAAACCCTTCTTACTGTTTTTAAGGAAGCGTAAACCAATGACACCACAATAACTTTAAGTGTAAAGTTAACTTTTGGTGTCCCAAAATATCCTGATTTTAATTAACTGAACTGAACAAAAAGTCGTTTTTCATGGATTTTAGATCCTGACAAGATCTCATCATTTCCCCTTTTTCATTAGCACAATTTGGCAATATGAACAGTCTTGTAATCTGCCCAGAAATAGCTGATTCGAGGCCACCTTCAACACAAAACCATCATTGTGTAATCACCAGCCATTCATCTAAAATGACACGGTGACAGATGTTTCGGTGAGGGGTTGTACGGCGTCTTTTTGCTAAGAGAGCACTTCCTCTGCAGACGCCCAGCTGTGCAAGCAGCTGTGTCTGCAGACAGCTAGCGTGCATTCTGCTTTGTGTGCAGCCTCTCAATTTCCTGTCATCTCCATAATTAGAAGACGATTTTACATTTAGCATATTAAGCTTGTGTTTCTTCATAGACTCATGCGACCTTTAGATTATGCTCCAGGTTTACTTAATAAGTCTCTGCTGATGTATAAGAAAACCTGAGGAGTTCAAACCAAGTCATTTTCTTTACTTTTAACCTTAGAAATAAGTAAAATAGTGGTTTTATGTCAGACTAACTTACAGAAACACCTCATACAGACTTATGTTCAAAGGGTGAAATGCCAGCGGAAGCGTTCATTAACTGTATCCTGATATTCACAGCTAAAATAATGAGCTGTGAACACGACATGAGAAAATAGTTGAAAAGGGCCGCTTTTTTACAAAGTGAGGCTTCGCTGTATTTCTTTCTTTTCATCTGAGGAGCAATTTTCACAAAGTGGGATTCCTTTGTGGAGCTTAAAATGAGTCCAAATAGTTGAGCCAAATTTGAACATGCTTTGAAAAAGCAGAGGTCCAAACCTGGCACAGCCTTAATCATCTCTCAAATATTCTGGATCACGTCCAAAAAAAGGCACTTGACTTCCTAATGTCTTTCTATAATCACCGTGATATATTAATATGAGCACTAATGCTAATGGACTAATTCATTAACTTAATGAATGAGTTAGCTTGAAATATTATCCTTAATTTGTGTATATTTTATGTCATTATAATTGTCATCATATAACATTTGGGTGTTAAAAACTACTCTGTGTGGTGTTGTGAAGCATGGAGGAGTTAAACTAATTTGAGTTTGTCCAAATTGGTATGCAAAAATATGCAAATAGTCAAAGTACTGCATTGAAACTGATAAGTAGGTACAAGTACTTGAAGACGTAGCAAAGTGTTTTACTGTTTGAAAAAAGGGCAGGGTGAATAAGGGTGTCTTTAAAAAGTGTCAAAATATCATTTGATTATTTTTGTACTTTGTAATTTAAGTAAATAAATCAACAAATGGGAGTATTAGGGTATCAAATATTTGTGTCTATCAAGAGATTATGATTTTTTCATGAACTTTTACAGAAGTAATTCATCGTTAATCTCCTCATCTTTTTTATTTTGTAAGTTACAATTCATAGCAAAGCAGTTGAAGGCAAAGAGTATTTTTATGGTTCTTCGTTGGGTGAGAAACTCCCAGGGATTTTAGCCTTTTGTTGACCATTCACCTGCTAAAGGACACACAACAGGAAAAGGCCCGAAAAGCTAATAGGGCCTCTTTATTAATAAACCAGTGAGATCCAAGAAGCTGCCAAAATAAAACTGATATGGAGATAAATGTGAGTGTGACAGACTGAAGGACCTCCGCCAGCTCATTACCTGCTGTTGAGGTGCACTTAACCTCCCAATGGCTCCAGAGGGGTCGCTCAGTGAAGTAGATAAAAACTTTGGTTATTCAGGGCAGCTCTCATGTGTGACTGCGTCTTATGAAGCATGCTGTTGCTTTCACCCTCGGCGAACCTCGTCTACAAGTGTTAAAGTTAAAAGCTGCTGACATCAGAGACTTTGAGAACAGATTAACACATTGTTCTTCTTATCGCTTTAATTTTCAGCAACATTAATTGTGAATGGCAAATGGGTTTCACGTGGGACACAGCACTCACCCATCACAATGGCAATTCATCACACGATTGGCAATTAAAGATGACAGTTAAAATCTCCAGAACAGAAACTAAATGGACCTGAAAGGTGAGATTGTTTTGAGCTGCATCCAACGAGGACTTGGGGAAGCCAGTGAGGGATCACACGCTTGTACTAACTGATATAAATACTCTATTCTGATTCAATTTGGATATATCAGAGTTTATTAATACTCGCTAACAGACCACTGCTAAGCATAACATGACCGTTGCTTAGAAGGATCAAGGGACATTCATATAAATCCACAAAAAAGAAGCATGGCCGATTAAACGTCAGCTGTGGACAACAAACGTTCATTTTCAATAATCAGAACACAATGTGGAGTTCTTTTTGAACAGCCAACATTTGTGAAAAGCACAAAATTTGGGTGGTTAGAAAAATCAACAGAAGAAGACACACAGGAAGGAAACACAAACACGGTCTGGCCTTGTTTGAAGGCTGGTAAATGAAAAAGAAAATGGACTTGGACAGTTGCAGAAATCAGTACTACAGTCAGTTTAAGTTGCGTTGTTGTGCCGTAGTTCCAGCCGTTGGTGCGCCCTGGAACGGACTTTCTTTGCGGACGAATACGTAGAAAATACAATAAAATCATTTTCAATTAATATTGTGAGTCAAGTCTCATCATTCAAAACCCCTAATATCAATTACATCACAGACCCTACTGTGCATTTACAAGTCTGAGTTCACTGCCACACTACATAATTAATGCAGACTTCTTAGGATTTGTGAACCCTCAGTTCCACATGAGTTCAAAGCTTGTACACCTCTCCTTCTGAACACGCAAACCGATATGCCTCCGACTCATTAGACGGGATGCCAAGCTCCAAATGCCAAGCGGATAACAGCAGAGCATCCCCTGCCACCGGATAGCAGATAATGATGGAGATAGGCCCTTGTATACATTTGTTGGCAGCATGTTGCGATGACATACTTCATTATCCCCTGTCCTTTCTATGAGGCTGTTATCTGTTTCATTCAGATATCTATCCGAAGGCATACAATGTGATTACACTGAGCTTTGAACTTATGCTGCTGTGTTGTGTCTTCCCACTAAATCCCTCGTGCATCACAGTTACATGTTAGCACCAATGTATCCAGGGCGTGTGTTCTTTTTTTAGATAACGCCTGTACAGTGATGTGTATGCCTCCATGAGTGTCAATTATCTCTTTTTACACTCTAATTGTCATATATTCCGCCAATGCTAGGGTCACACAAACAGATCATATATTGCATTGCTTGGAATATTTAGTAAATGTGGGAATATGTGTGAGCCAGTGGTGG